>NC_061121.1:129873896-129882748 GCF_002878395.1 Capsicum annuum | reverse complement strand
AAGGAAGAGAAAAATTTCCTAAATGCCTTGTAGCCTATATCTTATTACCATGGCGCGCTGCACAACCATAAAAGAGACTTTACTCAACACAGCTTTGGGGACTCCCAATTGACCATAATCCAAAGCTCAGATACCAACATGACATAACCCGAATGGAGGCCTTGTCTTAATGGGCATCCCAAGTCCAACCAGGACCAGAGTCAACTCACATTACCCAACTGCCAAATGCATTCCATGAGTTGGATAAATTTCAAACATATAAAAAGATAACGTATTTGAATCAACCCAAATCTGGGATAGGTCTATAACTATGGCCAACTAAAGCAAGTCCAACCATCCAAACCCAACCAATAACCATATCAAAAAAAAATAAATAACTAAGTTCCTATCAATAATATTACATAAAATGATGGAACAATCATAAATTCAGTCAAATGATATCAACCCCAATACAAATGCCAATACTAAGGCTGACATAACTATCGACACCGCCCATTCCAACCTATAGTAGTTCCACAAAGCCTTTACCCTAAGGATAAATAATATCCAATTGGGATATGCCCGCAACCATAGCCAAAACCAATATCCATAAAAGTACCAAAGTATGTAAATATATCCATGATATGTAATAGAGTCATCCAAAGTGTGTAAGCCCACCACTACAATTCAATAGCTAATCTTGAATTCGATAATTAAGTAGAATAGTGAATTCTTGCATCACGTAGGGATACAGCCGCCCGAAGATGGGTTAGTGGGTTAACTCCAGCAAGTACTCAGAATAAGGATAAAATAATGCAAACCTTGAAAACCAAGTAAACAAACCATATACATTCAAAACCATAATTACAGATATATTTATACAACCATGCTAGGAATGAGGATCGGGTATAGCATGTCTTTAAAACCATTAATCTGGGTATTGGTAGCTTAACCATCCTAGAACTACCAATGGGCTATATGGGTCAAGTATAACCCCTGAACGAGCCTTGATGCATGTAACCACAAGAACTGGAGATACCATAAGAGTTGCAGATTCCCAAGTACCTTCGCTCTCTATGATACATATGTACAAGTGTAACTTAAGGGATTCCCATTCACCTAATATGGTCATCATGACCAATCCTCATATCGACAAACATGATTTTCCAGTGTCCATCGATTGGACTCATACCTTCAAGGTTAGTTATCACACCCATCCATTATTTTCCAATTAAAACCATTACCATATAACCAAGATCACTATTTTATTTATTATTAACAAAGGTTATATGTCGTGGTATTATCATATTACTTTGCAAGTAATGGACTTAGCCATCCCTTTTAAGAAGAAGGGATTCCCATGTACCCATAGATTACATTGTTAAGTGACTTAGGGGAATCCCATGTACCCCAGAAGTAATCATTAAAAAGTTTTCTTAGGGAATTCCTTTCTTCCCCACAAGACTTTCAATTAGACAAACCATAACCACTAAGAATATACCATTTAACCATTCTAAGCCATTTAAACCATTTATACCATTTTTTCAAACACATTAGGGGCATAGAGTTTCCTAAGCCAAAACTAAGTACCAATTAACCATTCCTATGAAACCAATTGTCAAAACGATCACTAAAACTTCTAAATTTATAATTTAATACAAGGGAAAACAATAACCAAACAATTATAACCAAAACCACCAATATATATTTAAAAACCCCAAACTATAAAAAATTCATGCCATGAAAACAATTCATAAAACATACCTTTATTTATAACTTACAATGAGGTATAAATGTCTTGCCCTAGATTAAGAAGAATATGAGAAGAAATCACACTTATGAGCCCCAATTGACCACCTTGAAGAAAACCCTAGATTTTGCTTAACCCAAGAGTCATGAGAGATTTTGAGAGAGTTTAGAGTGTTTGATTGATTAAAAATACGTTAATGAAGCCCCAAAGAGTTGTTTTAAGTTGTGGGGTCCCGAGGAGTTATAATGGGAAATGTCTAGATTGCCCACAACTTAAACTATATCAATTTCCTATTGGATGATATGACCAGCCTCTCAATGTGTACCCTAGGGTACGAG
The DNA here is from genome assembly GCF_002878395.1 of Capsicum annuum. Lineage (NCBI taxonomy): Eukaryota > Viridiplantae > Streptophyta > Magnoliopsida > Solanales > Solanaceae > Capsicum > Capsicum annuum. The sequence goes on along the minus strand of NC_061121.1, from coordinate 129,880,681 downwards.
TGGTACCCTTACTCATACCCTATGCCTCACCTTAGACCCCAACACTAGTCAATATATGACCATACAAGGTCATATCATATCGTAAGGCATAAGAAGTTCTTTGCAACCCAAAGCCTAGATAAAATATGATCAACGACACACTGATTAATATACAAGTTAGCTCCATATGACCCATACCATAAGATATGACTTGTATGTTGTCCACTAGTAACTTGGACATAAACCTATCCCCACCACACTATTTAAGGTACGACTAAGACCCTCCTAAGATGTATCATAGCATATGACTGGTATCCCTAGTCATATGATATCTAGAGAGTTCAAAACTCAGGGAATTTCTATATATGAAAGCCCAGGGTGTTTCAGTCTACCCCTCTAGAATCATTCATCTTTGAATGATAGACAAGGTAGTAAAATCACAGATTACACCCCAATATATCTGTTCCAACCTCTAACTAAGTAATAAAACAAAGATTCAAGGAATTAAACCTTCCTTTAACCAAGTTAGAAAACTAAGATATGATCAAGAACGCATACCTTTCACATGAATATCCAGGGCAGAAAATAAATGCGGATACTTGGAATTCATGTCCTCTTCCACTCCCAAGTAGCTTCTTCTGCCTTATGGTTCCACCATAGAACCTTAATGAAAGAAACATCCTTGGTCCACAACCAATAAACCTGCTGATCCAAGATCTCAATTGGGATCTCTTTATAAGATAGTGAATTTGAGATACCCAATCCTCCCTATGGAACAACCGATGAAAGATCACCTATACACTTTCTCAACATAGAGACATGGAATACTAGATGTATTACACTCAAACAAGAAGGAAACTCTAATTCATACGCAACACTACTAACCCTCCAAAAAATAACATAAGGACAACCATACTAGGGATAAAACTTCTCTTTTTCCTAAACTGCATTACTCCCTTCATGGGATACATATTTAGGAATGCCCTATCCCTAACCTCAAACTCTAAATGAATACTTCTTGCATCAACCTAATAGGAGATCTACACCTCCTACCATCCAATACCATAAAAGGGGTTATCCTAATGCTAAAATGATAGATATTATTGTAGCAAACTGTACAAGAGGTAGATAATCAACCTAACTACCACAATAATCAATCACACAGGCACGAAGTATATCTTCTAATGTCTTTATATTTCTTTCTATTTCTCAATCTATTTGCGGGTGAAAAAAAGTACTAAAACTAATTTTATTACCCAACCCCTTCGAAAACAACTACCCAAAGTAAGATGAAAATTGCACACCACAATCAGAGATAATTAAAATAGATACCTAATGCAGCTTCACAATCTTATGAAGATACAACCTCGCATAATACTCTTCAAAAAAGCTAGTCCTCACTAGCAATAAGTAAGTTGACTTTTTCATCCTATCCATGATGACCAAAACTAAATCAAATTAATTCTGATGCCAAGGAAGACTGGTAACAAAATCCTTGTTGATCACCTCCCATTTCTATTTTGGCGATTCAATCTCCTGATATAAGCCTCTAGGCCTCATGTGCTCAATTTTTATGTATTGACAAACCAAACACTTGGAAAAAAATCAGCCACATCCTTATTCATACCATTCCACCAGTACATCTCCTTGATATCATGACATATTTTCCTCAAACCAAGATGAATGATGTAGTGCGCTTAATGTACCTTGGCCAAAACCCTTTCTCATAATCCATCCACATAAGGAACACATAACCTCCCTTGGTACCGCAAGGTACCATCACCACTGATCCCAAATACCATTACGTTTTGCCTACCTATATCACCCTTGAGTTTCATCAAGAAAAGGTTTAGCATTTGGTTTTCCTTGATCTCAACACCAAGAGATGACCAAACCACTTCCTGTATCAACACACTACCATTCTCAAAGTCCAAATAGAGAAAAATAAGATTAGCCAAGTGGTGAATATACTTTACCAACTCTCGCCTCTGGTTATCCTCATGAGCTAAACTCCCAATGGATAACGTAATAAGAGCATAAAAAATAATATTAACCTTACGTGGATGATAGTGAAGACACATGTCATAGTACTTGAGAAGCTCAAGCCATTTTATATTCCCGAGGTTAAGCTCCTCTTTCGTAAACCCATATTATAGATAAGTATGATCAGAAAAGATGTCCATATGCACTCAACATAAATAGTGCTGCCAGATTTTCAATGCAAATACCATCGCTAAAAGCTCCACATCATTAGTAGTAGAGTTCCTCACATGGACCTTCAACTACCTGGAAGCATAGGCAATTACTTTACCATGATGCATTAATGCACAACCAAGTCATACTTGAGATACATCACAATAAACCACAAACCCCTTATTTCCTTTAGGGAAAGTCAAAATCAGAGCCGAAGTTAGCTTATCCTCCAGCTTTTTTAAACTACTCTCATAAGAATCCGACCAAGAGATCTTTAACTTATTGTGAGTCAACTTGGTCAATAGAGAAGCTATCATAAAAAACTCTCCATAAAACTCATATAATACATATCCAAACCAAAGAAACTCTTAATGTCAGTTGAAGTCATAGGTCTAGGTCACTTTTTAACCACTGCCATATTTTGTGGATCCACCATGATCCCTTTGATACAAATAATATGAACCATAAGAGTGACATAGCTTAACAAGAATTCACATTTAGAGAATTTAGCATACAACTGCTGATCTTTCAAGGTTTGCAACACTACATCGAGGTGACTAGGATGATCCACCTAACTCTTAGAATACACCAAAATGTCTTTAATGAACGCAATGATAAAAAGATCTAGAAAATGATGAAAGACCATGTTTATCATATCCATGAATATCGTTGGGGCATTTATCAAAACAAATGGCATAACCAAGAATTAAAAGTGCCCTTACTAAGTACGGAATGTCGTCTTAGTGATATCCACTTCCCTAATCTTAGGCTGATGATACCCAACCAAAGATCTATCTTAGAAAATAATTTGGCACCTTGAAAGTGATCAAACAAGTTATCCATCCTTATAATAGGATACTTGTTCTTAACCATCACCTTATTTAACTTCCAATAGTCGATATACATCCAAAAGAAACCATCATTCTTATGCATGAATAACAGCAGTGTACCCCATGAGGACACACTAGGATGGATGAAACCCTTATCCAGAATATCCTTCAGTTGCTCCTTGAATTCTCTCTACTCAGTCGGAGCCATTTTATAAGGGGAAATAGATATTGAATAGGATTTTAAAATCAAATCAATCCAAAAATTAATCTCCCTATCCGTGAGAACCCCAGAAAGATCATCTATAAAGACTTTAGAAAAGTTACCACCAGAATTAAATGCAAAGAAGGACCTTTCGAGTTGGAATCTTTAACTCGGATCATGTGATAGAGGCACCCTTTAGAGATTAACCTCCGAGAACTAACATATGATATAAAATTCCCCTTAGGATCTAGGGAATCAACCTTCCATTCATAACCGACTCACTAGGGAACCTAAAGACAACCCTATGGGCTTGAAAATCTATCGATGCGTACCACGAATGTAACTAATCCATACCCAAAATAACATAAAATCAACCATATCTAATTTAAAAAATCCACTAATGTCTCCTTATAACCAACAGATACCATACACTCCCTATAGACTATTTTAGCAACCACAAAGTTACCTATTGGGGTAGAAACAGAAAAAGAATCCAAATAACCTCAGGATCAAAACAAAAACATACATCTACAAATGGGATCACATAAAAGAGAGTAGATCCCAAATAAATTTAACAATAAACATCCTGAGAAATAAGTTGTAACATACCAGTTATGATATCAAGTAATGCCTCAAACTCCTATCGAGCAGGAAGAGTATATAAACTATTTTGGTTTTGATTTTTGAAAATGGGATGATGCTTTTCTTTTATACTTTCTGGTCTAGGATGGATGTACAATGTTGGTGGGATTGGTATGGGATTAGATTAGAAAGGAATATAACACTGGTGAAATCTTTGGGGGTGTGTGTGTGTGTGATATAATATCATGATTTTGATAAAAAAATTTTGCATTTAACTATTACAAATTAGGCCACTCAAAGAACAAAAGATGGTGCTATTTAGAGCGCAAGTGAGAGGCACGATAGAGGGAAGAATGGGATAAGGTTGTCGTTTGTTAGCAGAGAAAACTCTGTGTTAGTTTTCTGAATGTAGTTCACTACACAATCCACAGGGTAGTTGTGCAGGATTTATAGAAGTTCCAATGTAGTTCATGGCACTGTAGGTTTTAGATTTTTGGCACATAGTTTACAATGCAAAAATAGTTGGTTTTTGTTCTTTGTCTTCTCTTTATTTGCAACTTCTAATTTCGTTTAATGGAACCTATTTTTCATTTGGGAGCGTTAGGTTTCTCATGAATTTGCTGTTGGATTTAGGTTTAATGATACCAACCCTGAAGCTGAGAAAAAAATATAAATCGATCACATTAAATAAATTATTAGGTAGAGGGGATGAGAGCCTATCAAGGTATGGTATTGTTCAATACCAATGGTCTTCTTTTTATGTTTTCTATATTAATGTGTTGGCAATTTGCAGATCACTTACACTAGTGATTATTTCCAGAACCTTTATGATCTAGCTGTAGAGTTGTTAAGAAGAGGCCGTGCATATCTTGACAACTAGGTAATAAGGCTATTGTAAATACAACATATGCTTAATATATGAAACTTGACATTATTTTTCTCTCGATACTCATTTTTTGTTTCTTTTCAAGTTTACCCTTGCCGACCTAAGCCAACCTCAATTTTAAGGGGCGTAATTGTTAGTTATGATTTTACTCTTGCTAGATATTTTTATGAAATATATGGTCTAATTTTCTACGTAACCCAGACACCTGACGAGGTAAAAGAGTACCATAGTAAAAAAATGAACAACTCTTGGAGAGATAGGACTATAGAAGAGTCCTTGAGATTGCTTGATGAAATGATTCTATAGGTTCATGATTGTTGATGAAGAGTCCTTAGGATGATTTAGTTTCTTCGAAATCATGAATAATCATGAATCTATAGCAATGTCCTCCAGACAAAATGTTGTGAAATGACTGTATATGTTCTAGTAAAAAACAACAAAAAAAGCTCAATGATAATGTATTACCTCCAAAGTATCCTGTACTTCTTTTGCCTTGGCATCAATTAGCTCAATAAAAACTGGTCTCCCAACCTTTGCTGGGGTGATCTATACAAATTATTAGGGAAGATTGTTTACATATTTGGAAAATTATGGTGGAAGTTACATAAGATGGAGTGATCAATACCTTCATTGAAAACACTTTAGTATGATAGTTAATTTTAATAAAAAACTAACCACCTACAAGCTGGCTTGCCTAGTAAACAAGATTAACAACTATAAAGAGACTAGCCAAGTTTGGCAAGAAAACTACATTCAATTTTCTTCCTAAATTTTGTGAACTTCCCATTCAATTTCTTCAAGTATTTTGCTTTAAGTCATTCATGTAAAACAAGTTTCTTTGCTTAATAAGTTCCTTTCTTGCCTATTTGTACTGCCTGTTCTTGAAGGATTTTTTATTTCCAAGTAATGTAAGAGTGAAAGAGATACTATCTGTGATAACCCCTTTTGCTTAATTCATGCCCATTTTATCTCTATTGTAATAATCATTCATTCAAGTTCTTAATAATTGGTGGTCTTTAAGTTTCTTGATTATTGGTTGTTATTGTTTAATTTTGTCAGAGTTTCTTTAAACCACTGAAAATTACAACTTTTCTTAAAATAAGGTCTCTCTAAATTCGTGATTCTTGTTATTTTTGTCCCTATAAGGTTTGTCAGATAGTGGTTATAAAGTTCTTACATGTAACTAAAAGTTAGATCCCTATCAGTTAGCCTTTTGTTCTGATTGACTGCATTTTGGTGGCAACTTAGTATTCTGTTTATGTGAGGGAAAGAGTTATTTGTATAATGGATCTAGAGATTTTTGGAGTCAACCGTTAATTGAGATCTTAGTAAATGGAGTATTGTTGTCGTTAAAGTTTTGATTATTATAAAATTTATGGCTTTACTTTGTTAATTTATATGAGTTGTGATGGTCCTATCGAGTGTAAATAGGAAAAATATTGTTAGGAGGTTTTGGATACATCCTAGATATATACTATTATTCATTTGCTAACGGATTCTTTTGTTCTTCACTAACTTGTATTCACTATAAATCTATTAGTATGTAGAGTTATATTAATAATACCATCTTATTTTATGGACCTTAACAAAGGTCAGTATATAGTTAAACAAAATTAATCAGCTAATTATTGATTTTATCATAATTACTCTAGTCATGATGAAGTAGCTAGGTGTTGTCTTCTTGCACAAATTTTTTTTTCCTTCGCCTATACAAGTCTAGTTGAATCGATTTCACAGAATATTTTTCTCCTAAAGTGATATACTAATTTTCTGCTTCACTGTTGCAGGAGTTTCTTGTTCAGGTGAAGCAGTAGGAACTAAAAGTGGAGGACTTTATTATTTTCTTGTCTATGATGGAATTTGGCAATTTGAACTAAAAGTAGAGGACTTAAACAGTAGAAACATGAGTTACTTGATTATTTTTTTGCAATGTATTCAAATCTTATGGAAAAATTGATGTCATACTTAGCTCGATCGGGATGGTAACTATGTTTTTTGTAAAACAAATATTGAAACTAATATCATGAGATGTTGACTTAGTTTTTTGGTCTCTAATTGTATCATGTTTTTGTATCTAGATTCTCGATAGCAATTAGATATAAATTGATGAAAT
>NC_061121.1:129806438-129870896 GCF_002878395.1 Capsicum annuum | reverse complement strand
AATACTAATATCTATATTAAAACTCAGAACCTTATTGATTAGAATTGTAATTTTCTTTTTGAGATCATCATTCTCACTCCTAAGTTCTGCAAAGACCCTTGGAACCTTATTTGAAAATGACTGAATTGATACCTGTTATCTCCTAATTTCTTTATCTTTAAAAATTGTATCTTTCTTTTCTTCTTTAAGAATCTCTACTAGGTTCATCATCAGTCATTCTCTTATTCTTAGGACCAGGTCCCTCAAAAGTCTGGTGTTTTTTAGTATGATTTACAAATTTCACTTTGGAGACTTTTGTTTTACTACTGTCATTTTGTTTCTTAGGACTATCCAAACTTTCTTTTGGCTTGTGTGACAGCAGGCTAAGGTTTTTAGTAAACCAACCATCACCAGTCATCACACTATCAGAGGGGTAATGGGATTTAAGGACTAAATCTTTATTAGGAAGGTAAGTGAAGAACGAGTTTGGCTTTGAATAATTAGGGTAGCTGAGTTGGTCAGGGTCCATGGAGTTAATGTAAAGATGTGTTTGATTTCAATTTTGGACAAGGCAATTTTTTGACAATGAGAGAGAAAATATGGCCTTTTCTAATTGAACAAAAAGAAAAACAATCAAATTCATGATACTAATATGAGAGAAGGGTCTAGGTCACTCTCTTTATTTGAGTGAATTCTAAATTTTGTACATCCCTCATCTGTGTTCTTCCAAAGCTTCTCCCATGGATGTATATTTGCAAAAGTATGGTACTGAGTTATACTAACAAATACATACTTTACCAAGGGTACCTGTCTCCTTATCATAGCCAATATTTATAGAGAAATACTGATTCATATGGTAGGTTGGGTCATTTTGATCTGACCTAGCTTTAACCTGTTCTTCACAAATTGTTCCTTGTGAAGTGCCTTAGTAAAGATATACGCCTTCTGATTCTTAGTCTTGCTAAACTTCATACAGATAGCCCCTTTCTCAATATTTTCTCTCAGAAAAGTAATGTGTCACATCAATATGCTTGGTCCTGTTGTGCTGCACTAAATTCTTGTCCATTTTAGAGTATTTCTTTTGTCACACATTAGTGGGATAGTGTCTATGACAGTACAAAAATCTTTCAATTGTTCTTGATCCATAGCGATTGAGCACAGTAAAAAGTTGCATTTTTTTATTAAGCTTCTGCAGTAGATAGAGTAATTGAGTTTTTCTTCTTAGATCCCCAGGAAATTATAGATGAGCTAAGAAAATATGCTATTATTGAAGTTCTTTTTCTATCTACCAAATATCTAGCATAGTGAACATCAATATATCACACCAAGTCAAAACTGTCTCTTGATGGATAATATAGGACCAGGTCCCCAATTCCCTTCAGATACCTGAGAATTCTTTTTGCAGCTTTCAAATGAGACTCTTTTGGGCAGGCTTGAAATCTGGCACACATTCCTACACTGAATAAAATATCTGGCCTACCTCTAGTAAGGTATAGTAAGGATCCAATAATTCCTATATTCATTGTCTCATTTACTGAAGGAATTAGTTCGTTATTATCTATTTTTGAGCTGGTTCAAATTGGAGTATCAATTATATTTCTTCTGTAGCTCCTTGATGTGATTCTCTTGAAAAATAATTGTCCCCTAGGAAGTTTGTTTGTTCTCCAGTCCTAGGAAGAAGCTTAACTCATCCATCATACTCATTTTCATATTCACTCCCCATTAGCTTTGCAAACACTTCACATAGGGATTCATAAGTAGCTCAAAAGATTATGTCATCAATGTATATAAGAATAATTTGTAAGATGATACTTCTGGTTTTTAAGACTAGAGTATTATCTATTTCCCCTATTTTGAAGCCATTTTTCTCACACCAGGCCCTTGGTGCTTTCTTCAAACCTTAAAGAGCTTTGTCCAATTTAAGCACATGATGAGAAAAATATATATCTTAAAACCCTGGTAGTTACTTGACATCGAATTTTTCCTTCAAGTTTCCATTTTAAAAGTAACTTTTGACCTCCATTTGAAATAGTTTCAATCCCATATATGTAATAAATGCAACAAGAATTCCGATTGCGTTTATTCTTGCTATAGGGGCAAAAGTCTCATCATAGTCAATCACTTCTTCTTGGTTGTAACCTTGAACAACCAGCTTTGCTTTGTTTCTATTAATACTTCAATTCTTATCTACTTATTTTTGTACACCCTGTTGGTTCCAATAATTATTCTTTCAACAGGCCTGAGGACCAGATGCCAGACTTTGCTTCTTTCAAATTATTGAAGTTCTTCCTGCATTACATTGATATAATTAGCATCTTTTAGAGATTTTATCATACTCTTAGACTCAATTTGGAAGAAAAAGGAGGAAAATATCATAGCATTTCTGGATTGAGCTCTTGTATAGACTCCTAATTTAAAAGGTTTGCTCTTGTATAGACTCCTAATTTAAAAGGTTTAGTCAGATTCTCAAGGGGTTGAGATGATTTGTGCCTTCAATTTTGCCTTTTGAGATTGATTCCATTGGGACCCTGTGAATTCTGACTAGTTACATCTGGTTGTTCTTCAAATGGATCTTTAATCTATGAATGAGATCCTACATCACTATAACTTTCATCATTCTAAACTGCGTCATTTATCCCTTTATCATCATCTACAACAATATCATCCCTTTGAACATGAATGAATTTTTTAATTTCTGAATATTCACCATTATCTGAGTTTATTTGATTTCCTGATTCATCAAAGATCATCACTTTTTGAGTCAAATTTTCTGAATTCTTTCTTGCCATTGTTCAACACAAAGAACTTGCACCCAAATGGTCTAAAGTAGTCGAGATTAGGCTTTCTATTGAATTCCATCGCATATGGAGTATTATTTATAAGTGATCTAATCGAACTCCTATTAGTCACATAACAAGAAGTATTCATAGCTTCAGCCCATAAACTCATTAGAGGACCACAATCAATCATCATTGTTCAAGCAATCTCTATGAATATTCTGTTCTTTCTTTTGACAACTCCATTTTACTCTAGATTTCTAGGAGAATATAAGTTGTGACTTATTCTATGCTCATCACAAAATTCAGCAACTTGAGAGTTCTCAAATTCAGTTTCATGATCAGATCTGAATTCCACAATTTTGAAATGTAGATTTATTTGAATTTACTTGGCAAAAGATGCAAGAACCTCATATATTTCTTCCTTTGTTCTTATAAACATTGTCTAGGTGAACCTGGCGTAGTCATCCACAATAACAAATACATATTTCTTCCCTGCTCTACTTTGGACTTAAATGGGTCCAAAGACTTCCATATGCAGCATCTCAAGGGGTCTTGAAGTTATCACCTACTTCTTTAATTTGAAGGAAGATCTGGTCTGTTTACCTTTAACACAAACATTACAAACTTCGTTTTCTAGAAATTCAATCTTTGGCATGCCATGGACTAGGTCCTTTAAATCAAATTTTCAACAAGGAGGAACTGTCCCAGCCTTCTGTGCCACAAGTCACCATCTTTACTTTGAACCCTTAAGCAAGTTAATTCCCCATCAGCCATAGACTCCAAATCAGCTTCATACAAATTTTTAACCCTTTTGTCTTTAAGAATAATTCCTCTAGATTTCATGCTTGATATAGTACATCCATCCGATGAGAATTTTACTTCATTTCTTTCTTCACAGATTTGAGATACACTTAGAAGACTATACTTAAGGCCGTTCCCATAATACACATCATCTATTGTATGATAAGGTGATTTTCCAATCCTTCCAACACACTATATATATCCTTTTTACTATTTTCAAAAGGCACACCTCCCCGTTGAATTTTCTTGGGAGAGGAAAAACAATCAATCATTCTAGTCATATACCTTGAAGAATCACTGTCCATAAACCAGTTTTGGCTGCAATAATTTTTTTTACCTAAATATCTTCTTTATCTACAGTAGTTTCCATAAGGGAAAACAAGGAACTAGAGGTAACTTTCTTATCATCCCTCTTCAGTATGAAACCATCTCCATAATCTATATCTTTTTATGTTTTACTGGAGGATTTTTCCCATGCAACCTACAAATTTTTCATTATATAGCTAGTTGTATCCTTTCTTCTAGACTTTTTACGATTCTGATCCTTCTTTTTAACTTTTTCTTTTCTTGTTTCAAGTAATTTTTGACTATACATCTTGTTCATTGGGTAGTCCCCAATGAAATCTTCAAACCTACAATATTGATGATAAAATTCAATTTCGTCATCCCTTTTGATAAGCTAACCACTTTTCTTCATTGCTATAATGATATTTGTTGCTGGAAGGGGAATATCAGTGTCTTCCTCACTTGATTCAGACACAAAAGTTTTCAATGTCAGTGATTTCTCCCTTTTTGCTTTCTTTCTTTTCCCTCCTTGTTTATATCATTTTCTTTGCTTTCCCAGGAGTTTTGAATAGCTCCTACAACTATTCTCACTTTCTTGTATAAGGGAACCTTCAATATTAAGCGAAAAAGCCATGATAACCAAAACACTCTAAGTGTGAACATTTTAGAGTTAACCTTCTCCAATACCAATTATTGAAACTTTGAGGGTTGCACCACACTGTGAGGGGCCAGGTTCCTCATAGTCAGCCTCAGACAATAAAATAGTAATGCACTAAGGAAGGTAAAACTTTGCTGAAAAATCACACTTATTTAACATGGAAACCTACTTACTTCAGGAAGGAAAAACTATAGCTTTCCCTCACAAGATCTCCAAAATCCACTATAATCAACCTCTTTATTAGAGACTTGACTTAAATCGAACTCTAGGTTACTCCTGCTTGTAGTAACTCTACTATAAGCATAACTTGATAAATTTTCCAAGACTCTCTCAACACTTATTAAACATAAACATTATCAAATATAGGTGACTCTACCTGAGCACTCCCAAAACGAAAATCATTTCTGTTAAAGAATGAGTAATTCAATTACAAACCAATATGAAACTCAAGAATGTTTTCACTATCAAAACATAAAGACTAAAAACTTGATCTAAATTGAGTTTTTTCCATGTTCTTTTTTTAGCTTTCAAATTTGAATTTTCAAAAACCTCTCGATAGAGAAGCATCCTTTTTATTTCATAGTTATGTGATAAAATGTTCTTGGACCAGGTGTCCTAAATAGTACAAGCAGCACCTGTATAGTTTGATACACAAAAGGACAAAGTTGTGCAGATGTGTGGCAACTATATTGTAACTTTGAGCATATAGGGATCTGGTCCTTTGTGGTAATCTACTCATGACCAAAGCAAGTTACAGCATCTTTAAAAAAGAATGATCCATTGCCTCATATCCATTTAAAAAATTATCTAGAGCCTCCTACATATAGCTGCAATTGCTATTGCTAGACATATCAATTTGAGGCATGTTGTTGTTAAGAAATTGATGAGAGTGAAGTAATTTTCAGTGATTATGTGAAGTCAAAATTTATGGGGATTCAAGCATTAACTTAGTTCGTATGGGATAAATCCATTCTTACAATAATTAGCATTTTTTCGTATTCAATTGGCTGATTGACTAAATCTTTGGGAAGAAACTTAATTTTTCAAACCTCAAAAGAGATGAAATTAAGCTTTATATGATTGTAAATTAGAGATGGTAACCCAACCTATTTGATTCGAGATCCTATTATATAGGTTCATATCAGTGACCACAGGTCGATATTCATATTGCATATTAACTGAGAGTGTTTCAACAACTACTTAAAATGAGGGATAAGTTATTCAATTTTAATGAATTTACAGTTAAAATGGTGTATACTTTATACATTAATTTAAGTGAGAAGTGGAATGATGTCATTCTTATGAATTTTTTGACCTTATTCACTAAAACGCATATTAATACTAGCCATGTGTTTGGCTAATTGGTTCAAAACCATATTGAACAATAAAATTATAGTCAAAATGTGATTGATAAAATCTTTTACTAACAATAAGATTTATTTGATTTATAGAAATAATATATTTCTGCAGTATTTAGGTAAATTAAAATTTATTGATCAATATTGGGTTCAAAGTCCAAAACATACCAAATCTACTACATTTTTTCATGCAAATTCAATAAGCTAAAGTGTCTATGCAAATTAAGCAAGTCAAACAATTATTCCTCTAAATTCTTTTAAAATAATATGGGGATGGGAGGGAAACAATTTTACATTTCAAAATAATTTATTCCATAAGTCTATTAAAGAAGTCAAGTAGATTTATTTGGAGAAGTGGTCTAGAGAATATGTTGGCACCTTCTTGTTCTTTCGGTGACATGTTTCATGACACTCGTCAAACTTTTAATATTGCCATTGTCCTATAAATGATTCTAAATATATGTAGTAATCATATAACAAAAAACATGTCATCTTGCTCTCACTCTCTTATATTTCCTTCTACCCTCTTTATTTTATTATTTTTGCTTTCTGTTAATTTCTTAATCTGATTTATTGGTATGTGTATTAATAGTTTTATTGATTTTTGTATCCCCTATTAAATTCAAAAAGATATTATTTTGATTCTCGGAAAACATGTCACACTGCTAAAATAGTTTCTTATGACAGTGTCTAGCATGACATAAGCATACTCATTGATCGTCATCTTCCCCTATTTGAGATTAACAAATCTCTCCGCTTTCATTTCCCTCAAATCCTGAGGAAAAAAGTGGTCCAGAAAAGTAGTAGAGAGACTTCCCATAAAGAGGACTTTTCGACATCACCCCTTGCCTGATCCTATTCCTTGTACCATTGGTAAGAGACATCCTTGGGATGATAAGATGCCTCCACCCCTTCCACATTCGCGTAATGTATAATACTCAAAATTTTTAACATCTCATCCAGAAAACCCTAAGGATCCTCTTCCACATTAACACCAGCAATGGTTGGAGGACTCATCTTCATGACTGGCCAACCCTTATGGCCTCAGAAGATGCAATACTAGATGCACCACGCTTAGCCTGAGAAGCTACCAACTGAGTAATCACATGAATCCAATGACGTAACTTCGTATTTGTCACGTCGGCTCGAGGAGGACTAGAAGAAATTAGAGGAACTCCAGAAATATAAAAGATTGGACCTCTAGACCGAGTATGGATCCACTGAGTAGAACGTGTCCCATGAACATTTTCCTTAGTTAGTATAGAGGAGTTTCCGTGAACTTAAATTATCGAGTAATGATCTGAAAGGAAAGTATATAGAAATTAGATGAATCCAAGACCTTAGTCTCTAAGCTTCAAAATAGAACACAAGGAAGAGAAATATTTCCTAAATACCTTGTATCCTCCCTCTTATTAGTCTGGAGTGCTACACACCCTTAAAAGAGACTCTTCTCGACACAGCTTTGTGGACTACCAATTAACCATAATCTAAACCTCTGGTACCAACTTGACAAAACCCGAACTAAGGCCTTGTCGTAATGGGCATCCCAAGTCTAACAGGACAAGGGACCATCCCTATTATCCAACCCACCCACCAAATGAATACCATGATTTGGATGAATTCCAAACATAAAACAAGATAGCATATTTGAATCAACCCAGACTCGAGGATAGGTCTATAACCGTGACCAACCAATGCAAGTCCAACCATCCAAAACCAACTAATAACAGTACAAAAACAAAAATAATAACCAAGTTCCTATCCATAATATAACATAAAAGGATGGAACAATCATAAATTTAGTCAAACGGTATCAACCCCAATAAAAATGACAACACTAAGCCTGACACCATTACCGACACCTCCCAATACAACCCATAGTAGTTCCACAAAGCCACTACCCTATTGAAGTACAATATCCAGTAAGGACATGCCCCCAACCATAGCCAAAAACAATATAAAGGAAATAACAAAAGTATGTAAAGACATTCATGATATGTAATAGAGCCTTCCAAATGTATGGAATCTCACCACTTCAATCCAATAGCTAATCTTGTATCTGATCATTGAGAAGGGGGAGTAGAATAGTTGGTTCCTGAATATCGTGGGGATACAGCCCCCCGAAAATGGGTTAGTGGGTAAACTCTGCAAGTACTCTGGATAAGGATAAAATAATGCAAACCCTTCCCAAAGCAAAAACCAAGTACCAAGAAAACCAACAATATGCATTCACAACCATGCATACATATATATGTATACAACCATATAAGGAAAGAGAATTGGGTTTAGCATACCTTTAAAACCATTAACCTGGGAATGTGTTGCTTAATCATCGTAGAATAACCCACTGGCTATATGGGTCCAATGTGACCCCCTGAATGGGACTCGATGCATGTATCCACACGAAATGAAGATACCATTGGAGTAGCAGATTCCAAAGTACCCTTCACTCTTATTGATACATATGTACAAGTGTAACTTAGTTGTTTCCCATGTACCTAATATGGTCTTCATGGCCAATCCTCATATCGGCAAAAATTTTTTTTGGGGATTCTTTTCTACCCCACAAGGTTTTCAATTAGATGAACCATAACCACCAAGACCTTACCATTTAACCATTCTAAACCATTTATAACATTTAGGGTTCCATTACCAAGTTATACCATGCAATAGTTCAATGAAAGTCCAACAATTTGGTAAAAGTATTCGCATTGGCATTTTATCAAACACATTGAGGCATAGTGTTTCCAAAGCAAAAAATAACTACTAATTGACCATTCCCATGCAACCAAATTTCCAAACCACCATTAAAATATGTAATTCCATAATTTAAAACAAGGGAAAACCATAACAAAGCAATTATGACAAAAATCGCCAACATATATTTTAAAACCCAAAACCATACAATATTCATGACTTGAAAATAAGTCATAAAACATGTCTTTAGTTAGAACTGACAATGCAGGAGAACTATCTTTCCCTAGATTAAGAAGAAGATGAGAAGAAACCACCTCTATCAACCTCAATTGACCACCTTGAAGAAAACCCTAGGTTTTTCTTAACCCACGAACCTTGAGAGATTA
Source organism: Capsicum annuum (assembly GCF_002878395.1). Taxonomy (NCBI): domain Eukaryota; kingdom Viridiplantae; phylum Streptophyta; class Magnoliopsida; order Solanales; family Solanaceae; genus Capsicum; species Capsicum annuum. The sequence continues at coordinate 129,861,952 of NC_061121.1, read as the reverse complement.
TGAGAGATTTTCGAGTGTTTGATTGATTGAAATAGGTTATTGAAGCCCCAAAAAGTCATTTTAAGTCATGACGTCCCAAGGAGTTATAAGGGAAAATGTCTAGATTACCCCCATCTAAAACTATATTAATTTCTCCCATGGTGTTACCCTTACTCGTACCCTAGGCCTCACCTTAGACCTTAACACTGGCCAATGTACGACCATACAAGGCCAAATCACACCTTAAGGTATCAGAAGTACTGTACAACTTGTACCCTAGATAGAATGTGATCAAGGACATATTGATTAACATACGGGCTAGCTCCATAAGACTGTATACTAACATACAATATGTATGTTTTTGACTCGTACCTTAGACATAAACCTATCCCCACCACACTATTTAAGGTATAACTAAGATCCTCCTAAACTGTATCATTACATATGACTGGTATCCCTAGTCGTATGATGTCCAGATAGTTCAAAACTCAGAGAATTTCTAAGTATCAAAGCCCAGGGTTTTGTTCAGTCTCTCCCACTAGAATCATTCATCCCCAAATGTTGGACAAGGTAGTAAAAGGATAGATTATACCCCAACATGTCCATTCCAACCTCTAACTAAGTAAAAAATAAAGATGCAAGGAATTAAACCTTTTTTTAACCAAGTTAGAATACAAAGATGTGATCAATAGCACATACCTTCCGCATGAATATCAAGAGTAGAAAACAAATATGGATACTTGGACTTTATGTCCTCTTCCGCTTCTCAAGTAGTTTCTTCTACCTTATGGTTCTGCCATAGAACCTTAACCAAAGCAACATCCTTTGTTCGTAACCAATGAACCTGCCGATCCAAGATCTCAATCGGTATATCTTCATAAGATAAAGAATCTGAGATACCCAATTCTTCCAATGGAACAACCAATGATGGATCACCTGTACACTTTCTCAACATAGAGACATGGATTATCGGATGAATAGAGCTCAAGTAAGAAGGCAACTCGAATTCATATACAACACTACAAACCCTTCCCCAAACCATATAAGGGCTAACAAATTGGTGACATAGCTTCCCTTTTTTCCCAAACCTCATTACTTCCTTCATGGGAGAAATATTTAGGAACACCCTATCCCAAACCTCAAACTCCAACTACCTTCTTATTACATCTAAATAGGACTTTTGGCGACTTTGGGTAGCCTTATTCCTATCTCGAATAACTTTTACCTTCTCCATAGCCTGATAAACAAAATCCAGGACAAATATATCCACCTCACCAACCTCAAACCACCCAATAGGAGATCTACACCTCCTACCATACAATGCCTCAAAAGGGGCTATCCCAATGCTAGAATGATAGGTATTATTGTAAGCAAACTATAAAAGAGGTAGATTCTCAACCCAACTACCACTATAATCAATCCTACATACACAAAGCATATCTTCTAATGTGTGAATATTTCTTTCTTCTTGCCATCCGTTTGCAGGTGAAAAGTAGTTTTCAGATTAAACCTAGTATCTAACCCCTTCTGAAACGACTGCCCAAAGTAAGAGGAAAACTGCATACCATGATTAAAGACAATCAAAATAGGTAACCCATGCAGAGTCACAATCATATGAAGATACAACCTCGCATAATCCTCTGTAAAAAAGTTAGTCCTCAGTCACAAGAAATGAGCTAACTTTGTCTTTCTATCCACGATTCCAAAACCGAATCAAATTGATTCTAAGACCATAGAAGACTGGTAATGATATCCATTTTGATCACCTCCCATTTCTATTTCGGCAGTTTAATCTCCCGATACAAGCCTCCAAGCCTCATGTTCTCAAATTTTACTTGTCGACACACCATACACTTGGAAAAAAATCAGCCATATGCCTTTTCATACCATTCTACCAATACATCTTGTTGATATCATGATATATTTTCCTCAAATCATGATGAATAATATAGCTCAATTCTTGGGCCTCATCCAATACCCTTTCGCATAAGCCATGGATGTCAGGATCACATAACCTCCCTTGGTACCACAAGGTAACATCACTACTGAAATCAAATACCATTACCTTTTGCCCACCTATATCACCCTTGATTTTCATCAAGAAAGGGTCTAGTATTTGTTTCTCCTTGATCTCTGCACCAAGAGAAGACCGAACCACTTTATGTAACAACACTTTACCATTCTTAGAGTGCGAAAGGCGAAAAGCAAGATTAGCGAAATGATAAATATACTTTACCAACTCTCACCTCTCCTTATCCACATTAGCTAAACTCCCCATGGATAACCTAATAAGAGCATTAACAATAATATTAACTTTACTTGGATGATTGTCCAAACATATGTCATAGTACTTGAGAAGCTCAAGCCATCTTCTCTACCTGAGGTTAACCTCTTCCTTAGTAAACATATACTGTACTCTTATAATTAGAAAAATTGTCCATGTGAACTCAATTCAAATATTGCCACCAGATTTTCAATACAAATACCACCGCTAAAATCTTCAAATCATGAGTAGGAGAGTTCCTGTCATGGACCTTCAACTACCTAGAACCTTAGGCAATTACCATACCATGATACATCAAAATACAACCAAGTCATACCTGAGATGCATCACAATAAACCACAAACCCTTCATTGCCATCAGGAAAAGTCAAAATTAGAGCTGAAGGTAGCTTATCCTTCAGCTTCTCGAAACTACCCTCATAAGCATCCAACTAAGAGAACTTTACCTTATTATGAATCAACTTGGTCAATAGGGAAGCTATCATAAAAAATACACCACAAACCTCATATAGTACCGAGTAAAACCTAGGAAGCTTTGAATGCCAGTTGGAGTTATGGCTTTAGGTCACTTCTTAACCACTGCCACCTTTTGTGGATCCCTCATGATCCCCTTACTAGAAATAATATGACCCAAAAAAGTTTCATTGTTCAACCAAAGTTCACATTTAGAGAATTTAGCATAGAACTACTACTCTTTTAAGGTCTACAACACCACACAAAGGTGATTAGCATAATCCACATCACTCCTAGAATACACCAAAATTTTATTAATAATTATAATGAAAAGATCCAGAAACTAATGACAGACCCATTTCATAAGATCCATGAATGTCGCCAAGGCATTAGTCAAACCAAATGGCACAACTAAAAACTCAAAGTGCCCATACAAAGTATGGAATATCATCTTAGTGATATCCACCTCCCTAATCTTAAGATAATGATACCCAGATTGAAGATCCATCTTAGAAAAGAATTTGACACCTTACAACTGATCAAACAAGTCATCTATCCTTGGAAGTGGATACTTGATTTTAACCATCTTCTTATTAGCTACTTATAGTCGATACACATATAAGGGAACCATCCTTCTTATGAACGAATAACACTGGTCCACCTCACGAGGACATACTAGGACAGATAAAACCCTTATCTAGAAGATTTTTAAGTTGTTCTTTGAGTTTCTTCAACTTAACCAGAGCCATTCTATTAAAAGGAATAGATATTGAACAAGTATTGGGAACCTAGTCAATCAAAAACTCAATCTCCCTATCCGGAGGAACACTAGGAAGATCATCTAGAAAGACCTCAGGAAACTCTTTCACCACTAGAATCAAATATAAAGAAAGACCTTATGAGTTAGAATCTTTAATCTGGACTACATAATAGTGGAACCCTTTAGAGATTAACCTCTGAGCACTAAGATATTATATAAACTTCCCCTTAGGATCTAAGGAACCACCCACCCATTTATAACCGACTCACTATGGAACCTAAAGTCAACTCTATGGGTCTGACAATCTAAGGATGCATAGCATGAATATAACTGATCCATACCTAGAATAATATCAAAATCAACCATATCAAATTTGAACAAATCAACCAAAGACTCCTTAAAACTAAAAGATACCCCACACCCTCTATAGACTCTTTTTTAAACCACAAAGTCATCTATAAGGGTAGAAACAAAAAAAGAATCTGAAATAACTTTGAGAGCAAAACCAAAAAACACATTCACAAATGGAATCACATAAGAGAGACTAGAGCCTAATTCAAGTAATCAAAAAATATTCCATGAAATGAGTTGTAACGTACCGATCAAGACTTCAAGAGATGCCTCTGACTCATTTTGGGTAGCAAGAGCATATAGTCCATTCTATCTTGTGCCGGCACCAGAAGTAAAAATATATGCAGAAGCAGCACCCTTTGGTGCAGGAATAGATAATGAGGAAACCAAAACCCTATTCACCCCTGAATCAACTTTACCAACCAAACAATTTCTAAGGATAAGGCTTGGTTGACCAGATTTTAAGCACCTGTCCCTTCCTTCAACAAAGAAACCCCGATATACCCGACCATATAACCTATAAGGAGGACATTATGAGGCTAATTCAGCCTCACTTGCTTGAGATTGAAACATTATTCCCTATAGTTCTTGCCCCTACTGACGCCTGTCATATGATGGCTTCGAGTAATAAGCATTAGCTCTAGAGAAAGAACAAGAGTTCCCCCACTTCTTCTTTGGCCATTTACGACAGTCCCCACTACTTTGCTATTGACCACCACCTTTATAAGAGAACCTGAACTTTTTACCTTTCCTTTCATCTATTTCAACCTACTTTTACTTTTTATTTTACACCTATTGCATACTAATAACCAACCTAGAAATATCCAAGTCATTGATTAGGAACACAATATTTCTTTCAAGGATCAAATCCCGAGATAGTCTCAAAGCAAACTTTCTAATATTGGCCCTCATATTAGACATTAATTCTGGAGAATACCTAGACAACTGGTGAAACTTCAGGGAAAACTCCTTCATCGTTATCTTCCCCTATTTCGGATTGCTTCTCTTTTATTTCCCTCAACTCCTAAGGAAAAAAATGGTCTAGAAAAGCATTAGAGAAAGTCTCCTACTAAGATGATTCCTAGACATCACCCTTTATATGATCCCATTCCTCGTACTATGGTACGATATATCTTTGAGCTGATAAGCTGGAAACTCTACCCCTTCTACATTTGTGGCATGCATAATGCTGAAAATCTTTTCTATTTCTTCTAGAAAACCTTGATGATCCTCCTCCACCATAACTCAGGTAAAGGTTGGAGGAATCATCTTCGTGCATTGCCAACCCTTATGGCCTCAGTAGATCCAATACTAAATATACCACACACAGTCGAAGAAGCTACCAACTAAGCAATCACTTCAAACCACGAACAATACTCAACATTCATCACATTGGACTGAGGAGGAATAGAAAAAAGCAATAGAACTCAAGAAATATTAAGGACTAAAGCCCTAGATCCAGTATGGATCCCCTAAGTAGAATGTGTCCCATCAATATATCCCCAGTTAGGACAGAAAAGTTTTTATGAGCTTTAGATTATTGAGGCATGATCTTTAAGAAAGGTAAATGGAAATCAGATAAATCCAAGACCTTAGACTCGAAGCTTGAAAATAGAACACAAGGTAGAAAAACATTTCCTAAATTCCTTATAGCCTTCCATTTATGAGTGTGGTGCGTTGTACACCCTTAACAAAGAATATAATCGACATCACTTTTTGGACTCCCAATTGACCATGAACCTAAAGATCTTATACCAACTTGACATGACCCTAATCGGACACTACCCTCATTACCCTACTAAATCATTAAATGCATACCCTGAGACAAATGAATTCCAAATATATTCCAAGATAGAATATTTTAATAAGCCCAGACTTTTGAATAGGTCTATAAACGTGACCAACCCAAGCAAGTCCAACCATCCAAACCCATCTAATAATTTTACCAAAACCAAAACAATAATAAAGTTCCTATCCATAATATAACATAATAGGATGGAGCAATGATAAATTCAGTAAAATGGTATCATCCCCAATACCAATTATAATACTAAGGATGACACCACTACCGACACCGCCCATTCCAACCCATAGTATTTCCATAAAACCTCTAACAAAAAGAAAAATAATATTTTGTTAGGACATGGCCCGCCAGCCATAAACAAAAACAATATCCAGGAAATAATAAAAGTATGTTAAGACATCGATGATATAAAGTGGAGCCTTCTAAAGTATGGAAGCTTACCGCTTCAATATAATAGCTAATCTCGAATCAGATCACTGAGTAGGAGAAGTAGAATGGCCGGTTTCTACATCACATGGGTATAGAGCTATGGGAAAATGCTAGCAAGCACCTAGTATAAGGATAAAATAATGCCAACCTTTAAAACTAAGTAAACCAACCACATACATTCACAACTATACATACATATATATACAACCATTTAGATAAAGGGAACCAGGTTTGGCATCCCTTTAAAATCATTAACCTGGGTATGTGTAGCTTAACCATCCTAGAACCATCCATGGGATATATGGGTCTAGTGTAACCCCCTAAATGGGCCCCGATGTATGTAGCCGCAAAAATTAGAGATACGAAAGGAGTAAAGGATTCCCAAGTACCCTTCGCTCTCCATAATACATATGTAAAAATGTAACTTAGGGGATTCCCATATAACCCATACAGTCTTCCTGACCAATCCTTATGTCATCAATCAAGAGTTTCCAGTGTTCCTCTATTAGACACACACCTTTACAGTTAACTATTATACCCCACCAATATTGCCAAATTAAAACCATTACCATATAACTAATACAACCATTTTATTTATTATTAACCACAACTATAAGTAATGGTATTGTCACACTGACTATAGCTTGCGTGCAATGTCCTTAGCCATCCTTTTTAAGAAGATAATATTTCCATGTAAATATAGATTACATTGTTAAGTTGACTTGGGGAAATCCTATGTACCACATAAGTGATCATTATAAAGTTTTCTTGGGGGTTCCTTTGTACCCTACAAGGCTTTCAATTAGACCAACTATAACCATTAAGACATTATAATTTAACCATTCTAAACCATTTAAAGCATTTATACCATTTAGGGTTCCATTAATGAAAGTCCAACAATTTGGTAAAAGCATTCTCATAGGCATTTTATCACATACATTACGGGAATAGTGTTTCCAAAGACAAATCCAAGTACCAATTAACCATTTCCATGCAACCAAATGTCTAAACCACCATTAAAACATGTAAATCCATAATTTAAAGCATGGAAAATCCATAACCAAGCATTTTTAACAAAATCCCATAATATATATTCAAAAAAAAACATACAACATTCATGGAATGAAACCAATTCACTAAAAAATTCATTATTTAGAACTAACTTTAAGGGAGAAGTGTCTTATCTTAGATTAAGAAGAAGATGAGATGAAACCACCCCAATGAGCCTCAATTGACCACCTAGAAAAAAACCCTAGCTTTTTCTTAACCTAAAAGCCTTGAGAGTTTTTGTGAAGTTTAGAGGGTTTGATTTATTGCAAATAAGTTAATAAAGACTTAAAAAGGTATTTTAAGTTATAGGGTCCCAAGGATTTATAAGGTGAAATGTCTAGATTACGCCAAACATAAACTATATTAATTCACCGCATGACGGTACGACTACCTCCTCCATCTGTACCCTAGGTACAAAAGTTATCCTTACTTGTACCCTGGGATTAAAAAACCCCCACACTGGCCAGCATATAACCATACAAAGCCAAGTCATACTCTAAGGTATGATAAGTATTCCACAACTAGATAGAATGTGATCAAAGACACACTTATTAACATATGAGTTGGCTCTATACGACCCATACCCTAACATATGATGTGTATGTTGTCCACTCATATCATGGATAAAATCCTGTCCCCACCATATTATTTAAGATATGACTAAGACCTTCTTAGAATGTATCATAACATACGATTAGTACCCCTAGTTTTATGACGTCCAAAGAGTTCAAAACTCAGGAAATTTTTGAGGATAAAAAAATAGGGTGTTTCAGCTTCTTTTAAGGATACTTTTAGTAGGAGATGTAGGTCTCCTATGGGATAGTATGAGGTAGGTGAGACTAGCTGGTTTGGCCTTAATTTTGTTTACTAAGACATAGAGAAGGTGAAAGTGATTAGAGAATGATTTAATACTTCTTATTATGGCAAACTATCTTATGTTGATGCTAGTCAAAGAGAGTTGGAGTTTGAAGTTAGCGATTCACTGTTTTTGAAGGCATCTCCTATGAGAAAAGTCATGAGATTTTTGAAAAAGAAGAAGCTCAGTCCTCATTATGTTGGTCTATATTTGATAGTGATAACAATTGGTAATTTCACTTACGAGTTAGATTTGCCTATGAGTTTATCTTTGATTCATCCCGTGTTTCATATGTCCATGATGAAAAAGTGTGTAAGTGATCCTTCTTTGATAGTGCTTGTTGCGGATGTTGGGGTTTCAGATTCATTGTCTTATAAAGAAGTCCCGATTGAGATATTGTATAGGCAAGCTCATAGATTGAAAAAAAAGATATAGCTTCGGTGAAGGTACTTTAGAGAAACCAATAGGTAGAAGATGCTACATGGGAATATGAAAAAGATATAACAGCCAAGTACCAATTCTTGTTCCCTTGATTTGATAAAAGTGTTTATGGTATGAGTTTCATTTTCCACTTTTTAACTTTTAAATTTGTCCTTGGATTCTACTTTATTTTTGTATTCTCATGCTAAAACAATCCTATTCTCATGGTAAAACAATCCTAACACATCATTCGGGGATTAATGATCCTAAAAGGGCGATAATGTAAGACTCATAAAATTTCAACCATATTATTTTTTACATTTCCGCATACCTAATGTCAATTTTTGACTTGAAATATGTAAGGGGTCTCAAAAGGGTGTTTTAGGAAAGGTTTGTAATTTTTGGAAAGCGGTTGTACCCTAGTTTGGAACTTTGAGGTAGTGTGCCTTCGTAATAGCAATTGCCATAGGAGTTCCATAATAGCAATGTGGCATGGAGGATAAAATCCATGATATTATTGTGCCACGCTGCTATGTTAAAATTTCCCAATTTATTTTCCTCTCTAACTCAAAACCCAAGAAATCTCAAAATTTTTCAAGAAATCACTACTCCGAGCTCCAAACATCAAATTCTGTTCAAATTGTTCTATATTTTGGGCATGTTTCTCACCCTAACTTTTACTTTACATTGTGGAATTAAATTATTGAATTTTTATGTGATTTAAATTATGGGTTTGAACTTGGGTTTATGGATTTTGACTGGGTTTACTTGAATTGTTTTCCTCATGGTTTAAATTATTTATTCATGCTTCAATTAATAGTTATAGGGACTGAATTGGTGCATTGTTTTAATGGTTGGAATGGGGGTCTAGGGTTTTCCCAAAATGATGGAATTTTGTCTTGATAATGGTAATAACCTTAACCCACCTTGTATAATTCTTTTGAATATGGATAGTTGAATAGTTTAACTTTTCTTCTGAACTAATTGTTATGAATTAAGGATACATGAATGAATATGTTTTTTCATGGCCTTGGTGCCCTTAATTTTGGATTTAAATGTAACTTGGGAGTCAATTTGGTTATATAAATTGGTTTTGCATTTATATAAGCTAGCTAGTATGTTGGTATGATGATACCAAGTGGTAATTTCCTTAATGAATAACTCCTTGGTTAATGGCTGGTTTATGTGTAAAGTGCTTTAATTTAGGTTTAAGGGAACTGTATAGCTCCCCATAAATGTGTAGATCATGGAGGGATCAACACTTGAATCCATATTGTGATAATGGACTTGTTGCACAAATTATAAATATATACATACATATATATATATACATACACACATACATATATATACATATATATATATATAAATAATGGGAGGGCTATGGCCTTGGTGTCTTTTGACTTTCCTCAATTTTTCCTTGATTCATGCGGCTAACAAGCACAGGGGCCCTTCCATCATGTGAAGCTGGACCTATATAGCCCCTGGGTGCCTTTAGGACGAATCGAGCTACATAGTTCAGGCTATTACTTTAAACTCTCATGATTATGACCCTTGTCCTTATTCGGACATCTTATATATATGTATATAAATGTTGTCCATGTTGTTTTTCACTTCTTACATTCCAGTGCTTACTCTACTGATCATCCCTGGATTCTGCATCTGATGTAGGGTCCGAAGGGTTTTCTGTTAGTCTTATATAGCATTAGGTGGTTTGGTATATTTGTTGTGAACTGGTGAGCCCCCATTATTTGGAAAACCCGATTATTTCATCTATTTCTGTATTTTAGGCTAAAGGGGTGGTATACACCTCACAATGGGCTTGAGATATCCACACGACTAGGCCCTATTTTGGACTGTGACAAAAAATTGTATCAACATAGATGTCAAACTCAAAGTGATCTTAATAAGTCCAAAGTACAGTCCTAGAACAAGTTAGAATATGTATAAACCCCCTTAAGGCTCAAGGATATAAATTAGGATAATGGAAAAAGGTCTTTTAAATCTACAAGGAGCTAAGAATCATTTGACCTAAAATTTGCTCGAAGGGCACACTTCTAACCTTAAAAGGCCTTTCTAAAGCAATTTCTACCACGATTAAAACTAAAGTTCCAAAATTTCATTACAAGTGCTACTTAAGCCTCATTAATTCCTAAGATGGAAATTCGCCCGAAGGAACTGGTGGTTAAGTCAGACCTACCTAATTATAATTCACCAACCATATATGTAATATAAATTTTGCTAGCTATTCAATAAAGTCATGATTCCCAACCCAAAACTAGCATAATATCATACCTATACCATAATGAAACTCAATCTAATAGGAAAGTAAGTCTAGCCTACCTGGACACCGAAGAATGTCCTAAGCTAAATTAAATATTTCCCCTTTTGAGAAGTCTTTACACGATGCCACACTATCATCATAGTGATTTACACATTAATACGAGAATAATGATACATATATTGCATTTTAATGCTTTGGGTCCAAAATCTAGTCAAAAACTCATAGGGGGCCTGCTTACGATGTAACAAATTTTGAAAACGTCAAAATGTCCCTCTATACTCATGGATCATTTACCCTCAAGAATGACTAAATTTTGATCTCAAACAACACTCAATTCAACCAATCAAGAAGCTAGGTATTTATCACTAAATTGGAGAATTAAATCAAGAAGTAGATAGGACTTAGAAGGATTACAGTGAGGAAATGACTTTCTCGAGCTTACCAACACCCCACAATCACCCAAGGATTAATATCTCAGTTTTCTACACTCTCTATGGCTTTATGGACTTTGAGACTTGGAGAAAATGGGAGAAAATTGGTTGTGGAATGAAATAAATGACTCTGTGGTCACTACTAAAATAACCATCGCTAAAGCAACATACTGTCACTTAAGCAAAGTAACTATTTGGCCGACCGACACTTTAACGGAGAACATGTCGCTTAAGAGACGTTAGATAAAGTGGTCAGGACTCCACTTTAGCGATAGGGTAGGGACAATCCTATCACTACCTGATTTATGAGTCATGATGTCACCTACCTTATCCCATAAATAGTTAAACAAAACCATAGCCCTAAGCTATAAGAAATGGGCCAACTTTGAGAAAAATGGCCTAACAACTGAAAATCAACAACTAATGACTTAAAATAACAATATAATAGTTACAATAGTCTACTAGATAGACAAAAGGGCAACAATATCCCTAGACTCAGTATTGTCGATACAAGAGCTACTACAAATAAACCTTGAGCACAGAATAGTCAAATACAATATGTCTCAAAAATGAAAGACTAGACATAGATATATAGAAAGCAAAAGGGTAACTCCGACTCCAAGATCCAACCCAATCTTCCAAAGCAAGTCAACATGATCATTGAATCAACGACAATAATTAGTACTCGGATTTGTACCAAAAGGGTACAAAAGTGTAGTTTGAGTACCAAAACTATAGTTAGTAGGAATAATCGGCCAACTAAGCTAAATCTAAATCCTAATATAAGTACAATAAAAATATGAGATAAATAAGCTAAGTCGAGGTAAAGAGGCCAACCTGGAAATAAATTTCAATAATGATGTACATGAATACATGCAAAATATTAATGTAAGATCACATAACTATAACAACAAGATTGGCCCTTGTAGACCAATAGTTCAGAAGAGTAAATAACCCAATGCAGGCCCTCATAAGCTTGGATGGTACAATCAAGGAAACTCAATAACCAAATAACAATAAATTAGCAATTTTCATGCCTTAATCAAGAATCCATCCTATCTATGTCATATCATAAATAACTCACAATGCCGACTTGAACCAGAACTGAAGAGCATCATCAACATTAGCATCATTTGTCGCACTTGACCAAAATTATATTTATAACCTAAGCTAACAAACTGCACCAATAAGCCTTATCAATAATCTACCTCAATAAAATATATCAATGCACTACCCCATTGCTCATAAATTATATCCGTAGGTCATAAAAATACCCACATCCATAAACCATACAAATACCATATCTATTAAGTCACAATAATAAATCATATATATAGGTCATATAGGTAGTCATATCCATATGTCCTACCAATAATCATATCTATAAGCCAGTACATTAATCATATCTATAAGCCATATAGTTATGCTCGAAATTTGCATCAACTCCCAATTTCCAACAAACATACTCAGTTATATTTGATCTATTCAGGGCCCCAACATAATCATTTACGAGGGTATAACATGCGATTTAGGGTCTAAATAGCTAACACAATCTTACCCTAAAGTGGGCCGGAGGGACCTACTTCTAATCTTTGAAATCCATTTTATGTTAATTATACCCCGGACTAGGCTAAGGTATATAAACTCAATTTTAGATGTGAAATAAGCCATAGCTAGCCCTATTATAGAAATTCTCCCTAAAAGATGAGTAACTGGTCAATTAAACCTAAATGACAGTTCCAAGATAGCCTAAATAGTCCAACTACTCTAAATATCTTCAAGCATACCTCCAACACCTAAGTCCTACCTTATATCCAGCATAATATTATAATTATAGTACGAAATAGCTCAATCTATGAAGAGGGTAAACCTATCCTACCTAGACGCCGAAGAAAAGCTTAAAGAATTTGCTAAACCACTTACTTTATTATTCGAGAAGCTTTAGCAAGGTGCCATGCTATCAAAATAACAATCTCTTTGTCAAAACAAGAACAATGATAACCATATTTCACTATTATGCTTTGGGTCCAAAATTACGTAAAATACCAAGTTGGGCGCATTTGCGGAATTAAACATTCAAAATAACACAACTTCCATTTATGCTCAAGGTACATTTATCCTAAAAATAGGTGAATTTCGAGATCTATTAGTGCTACAATCAAGCCCCCAAGATTTAATTGATTTTAACAAAAGATGGAGAATTAAATCATTAAATTAATGGAAACTTACCACAAATTCAAAGAAGAAATGCATAAATTGACGTTACCCAAGCTTCAAAACCATCCATAAATAATTCTCCTAAGTTGTCCCTTTATTTAGTGTTAACAATTCTACAAAATCAATGAAAAATAGTGAAAATCTAGCTAAGTGGTGTATTTATACCTTTCCTAGGCCCACAGATGTCATCTAAGATGACATCAGGTTGCTTGAGTGAACATCTTTTTAGAGAAAAAGTGTCGCTTAAGTGATAATTGTTGTCTCAGCATAAGTTGTGTAAGAAACTTTGGTATTACTTAAGCAGCATTCGCTAACACGATACGCGTTTCACTTACGCAATACTAGTGGGCCAAGTCAGGTTACTTAACTGACCAACTGGTTGTGTATGTGATGCACCAGATACCAGCTGAGACTTGGAATTTCCTCATTTACTCTTCCACCTCCAGTTATCATTCCCTTTTCCTTTCACTAGCACACACCTTTGTTCCGTGTGTTGAATACCCTCTAACGAACCAATGACGTATGTAAATTACCAAAATAGATATAGTTTGGAAGAATGAATGATTAATATTATCAGACAGGCCTTATTAGCAAATAATTCAAAAAGGTAAATAACCAAACACTGGCCTCCATAAGCACGCCTACTCCTCGAGATTCATCTAGATTCTTGTATATGCAAATAAATTATGCTGTCCTATCAAACTTGACATTTTAGACTTAATAGCGCAGTTGAAATTTCCATTCGAGGTCCTTTCGAAAAAATATGGGACCCACACCTACTTACTATTTTTCTTAACTTTTGGAAAATAGCCCAAAATGAGTTTTGGAGCCTCAAAACCTAAACCAAGGGTCCACCAAGCCTAAAATCAATGTTCTAGAGCTATTGGAACTGTTAAAATTGGCATATGTGGTTTTTTGACTAATGTTTTTGTCCGGTAGACAATTTGAACCAGCAATGACTTCCAGATAGCGAATTGGCTCTAAAAACCTAATGAATCACCTAGTATCCACACTGTCAATTCCAGTAAGTAATAAATGACTTTAGGTAGCTAAAAGAAAGCTCTAAACAAAAAAAGTACGCTTAATTAGAGATAATGTCCTGGAGGATCACTACATAGCTTTTGTCGCTAAAGAAACATTTTATCCTCTAAAGTGACCAACACTTAATCAACCAAAGGTCTGTTTAAGCAATTGCATCAGGGAAACTTGGTTTTTGAATACTTTTCATTGAACCATTGATATTCATTTGAAATCCCTTAAATGAAAATAAAGTATGTTATCCTATCAAATTTGATATTCCTAAGCGAACAACACCATCAAAATTTTATATAGAGTTATTTTGATGAAATATAGGCCCTACACCAAAGGGCCACTTTTACCAAAATCCATCATATAGCGTGACATGAGTTTGAAAGCCTCGAGATCCAAACCAAAGGTCCCCCAAACTAAAATCAAAGTTCCAGAGCTAATAGAACTGTTCAAATTTTCATATGAGGTTGTTAACCTAAACTTATGCCTTATATCTAATCCTTAGCAGCGATGACTTCAAAATAAGAAATGGGATCTAAAGAAAAATAAACTACCTAGCAACCAAACTGTTAGATCCAATAAGTCACAAACAAATTGGGGTAGCCATAGTAAAGCTCTAAATAATAAATACTGTGGAAATGCAAAAAATGACCTAAAGGGTCATTAGAATATCACTAGTAAAAGACTTTTATTTAAAAAAATAAAGGGTTAGGATGGACCTAGAGGGCCAAATAGGTAAGGTACTGGGACCGTATGTCTCTCTCGATCTCACAAGTAGCCTTCTCTGTTAGGCGGTGACTATATTGAACCTTAGCTACTGGAATCTCCCTAGAGCACAATTGTCTAACATTCCAGGCTAAAAGGAGAACTAACTCCTCCACAAAGGTCAATCTCTCTTCCAACTGAACTGCATCCCACCAAAGTACATATGACTCATCAGGATATAACATCACAAATATAAATATGAAATACTGGATGAATATCGGCAAAATCTAAGGGCAAGGCTAACTCATAAAACACCTCTCCAACTGTACGAAGTATATCAAAAGTCCCAATATGTCTATGGATGATCTTGATCTTTCTCACAAACCTCATTACTCCCTTTATGGTGAGTACTCAAAGGAATACCTTGTTTCTAACTATAAATCTCAAGGAACAAAGTCTATAATCTGTATAAGCCTTCTTCATACTCTGAACTACCCCCAGCCTATCCTAAATAGCCCCAAGTCTATCCAATGAGTCTTAAACTAATTCAGTACCAAGGGTCCTAACCTTGGAGGTCTCAAACAATCCGATCAGAGATCAACAATACTTACCATATAATGCCTCAAATAATACCATCTCAACACATAAATGGTAGTTGCTATTATAGGCAAACTCCGCCAATGCTAAATATTGCTTCCACTAATATCCAGTGTCCATAACAAATGCCTGAAGCATATCCTAAAGAATCTAAATAGTTTTCTCCAACTTCCCATCAGTATGAGGGTTAAAAACAATGCTAAGATCTTCCTGAGTACCCAAATCTACTTAAGGAAGGTGGACCTATCTTAAATACTAGAACAAATCCTCATAGAATCTGAAATATTGAGTCACACATGTATTATGTAAGTGACCTCTCAAAAACTAAAAAAGAAGCTAAGTTATTCATACATACCGTCTATTATCTTAAGGTAGTCACTACCATATTCGCCTTGCCTGAATGGTATAATATGGAGATGTTATAATCCTTCAATAACTCTATTCACAGGCATTGTCTCAAATTAAGCTATCACTAAGTCATAAAGTGCTAAAAACTATGATGATAAGTATAGATCTCAAAAAGAACACCATACAAATAATGCCTCCAAATCTTGGCATGAAAACTACCACCACCAACTTTAAATCATGAAAGGGGTAGTTGAGCTGTATAAGCAATAACCCGATCCTGATGCGTTAAAACTAAATCCAAACCAATATCAAAAGTATCACAACATATGGTAAATCCCCCACCCTCAACACAAATAGAAAATATTGGAGCTGAAGTGAGAAAATTCTTGAGTGTCTAAAAGCTAGACCCATACTCCCCATACCACTTAAAAGGAACCTCTTTTGAGTCAATCTGGTTATAGTTCTTGCAATAGTATCAAGAACCTTAATAAATCTCCAGTAGGAACCTACCAAAACTTCAAGCTATGAACCTTAGACGAAGATGTAGGTCTGGCCTAACCTCGAGCGGCCTCAATCTTTGCTTGATCCATCATAATCCTATCTTTAGACACCATATGTCCTAGAAATGTGACAGACTCAAGTTTGAACTAATACTTTGAGCATTTGGCAAAAAACATATGATCTCTCAAAATTTCGTCAAATCAATGAACATAGTTGGGGCATTGGTAAACCCAAAAGATATTAATAAGAATTCATAGTGGCCATAGTGAGTCCCAAAGGTTGTATTTCGGATATCCTTATCCTGAATCCTAAATTAATTGTTACTAGATCTAATATCAAGCTCAGAGAAAACCTCCATTCCTTGATGTTGGTCAAATAAGTTATCAATACAAGGCATAAGATACCTATTAATCACTATCACCTTATATAGATGCCTATAATTGATACACGTATACAAGGAATGATCCTTCTTCTTCATAAAAAAAATAGTATCACCCTAAGATAACATACTCAGCCTAATTAAACCCTTACTTAAAAGATCTTAAAATTGAGAATTTAGCTCTTTATGAGAGCCACACAGTAAGATTCCAAAAAGATAGGTCATGTGCCCTATCCTATCCCAACATAGGAAATAATCACCATCAGTGCATCGCTAATAAATCTCTACCACACTATCCAGGGTATGCAGGGAATGATTAAGGTAATAATCTTAGAGAAATAATCCCAGATCGTATGACATGAGGATAACTATTCCTTACCCAGAATCACAACAATATCCACCATATCTAATACAATGAGATTATCCTAAGTATCATACTCCAAAATAATCATAACACATGATATATAAACCTTATGCACTTGTAAAGAACCACCCATATGAGTAGATACAAATAATGGTAGGAATAATAAATCCCAAGACAACTCTAACCGTGGTGTATAATAAGAGAACGTATAAGAATAAGTGGATCCCATATAAAATAAAGCAAAACCTAGCATATAGTACATTGAGATCATACCTGTAATAACAACATCCAAATATTATACCTCCAATCTACCACATAGAGTATATAAATTTCCTTTCCCTCCACTTAGCTTTGTGCCGAACTGATCACCTATCGTACCTACCTGAGGACCTCCATGAAAACTATGGGGACCATGCTAATAACCCTACATACAAACTCTAGTTGGGGGCGACACTACCATAATTGGTAGAGCAAACTATGTTGTTGGTAAAATTATTCTAAGCTAAGGAGACTCTCTATAATAATGGTCGAAGGCCCCACACTAATTACATATCCCAAGCATTGCACTGTATCTAAAAAATTGGGTTAACCTAGAATAGCCATCTTGGTTAGTAAACCCTGAATATGCACCTCTCTTAGATTGAACTCTACTATGGCCAAGTTTATTATTATAGTTAATCTAACCTCTGTTACTAAGCTGAAGTGCGAAATAAATGGGCTTAATGGACTGATCCTTATGCTTATAAGACTTTTGTGGATGGTACCTTCCCTAAGAAATACTACATCTTAACTGTTAGCTACTCCATTTTATGATGAAACTACCTTGTTAATTCAGTCTCTTATCGCTACCCCCTTGGGCGGATATATCTCCTTTATAGGTTGAGCATAATTAGAAACCATAATAAAAGACCTACTAGAACCAGCCAAACTTTGTGTATCCATGTGAATAAGAAGTCTCAATCCCTAAATAAAATGCCAATTCCACTCATGCTTTATTGGCAAGAGGCTGTAACATGCCTCGCTAACTCATGGAATTAAGCTTTATACTCTTGGACAATCATAGAACCCAGCTCTATTCTCAAGAACTGACCTCTTAGAGGCTCTCTAATGCTATACGGCATATACTTCTCGAAAAAATATTTGAAAACTATGTTAATCTCAAAAAATGAGATCCAGTTAGCTTAGAATCAAGATAACCCTCAGCCAATGTCTCACTGCTAAGTGTAAAGAAAAGGTAGTGTAGTCAATGTTGTTAGTCTCAACCATGCCTAAAAATAGAGCTTATCCATAAAAGTGGAAATGAACTCAAATGTATCCTCGCTCTATGCATAAAAAAACTTGGTAGAGTCAATCTCAAGGAGATTTCCTATGTTTTAACTCCTCAATAAACATAGTATGCTAGGAAACTACTACTTTGTATGGTGTAGCTATAGACTGAGCCCCTGCCTCTACGCCTATTTGATCTATAGACCGAGAACTATCTGATAGTGCACTACCAATAAAACCCAATAATTGAACTAAAACATCTTTGAGAAGCAATGAAGATATAAACCCTTGTAGATCTTGGGTTTCCCTCTATCCCACCACTAGCTGGGGTAGAGAAATCACTTGTGCAGGATTACGAATAGGGTCTAGTAAAGCATCCCTATCTAGATAACTAGCTAGGGATGAATATCTTATTTTCCCCAACCTTTAAGCCATCCATGACCTCTAATAGTGTTCACTAACTTGATGTCCACCTATCTAGTAGCGGTATCTCATATCTTAGCAATTTGAGGAAGAGTGAAGCCAAATGAATCTTATAAACCAACACAAACTCATAGCATGAAATAAGTGAACAAATTAAAGATCTCTTAAGAATGTTCTATATCCCCCTGAAGATAAGAAATGGAAGTCATCATTCTGATCCATAGGAATATATTTTACATGTGCTTTTATAACAACAATACCAGTTAATCTAGTCTCTAATATGAATTTTTCACAACCCAATTTAATGATTTGTAATGGCACCTACTTTAACCCACTAATAGGAAAGACAAATCATACCTCAGAATGATAAGTGATGGGCTATATGGTGGAAAGTAAGGTAAATATAAAAATTACACAATAATTTGATCACCAGAAATAAAACATTTGAACGGTAACATAATAAGAGGCAATAAAGAGAAAGTGTAAATTATCTCATGACCTAGTAAGGTCAGTACAAAAGCCTCTAGCAAAAGAATAAGAGTAGTAAGTATCAAATGTAAAATTGTCTCAAATAGAAAGACCATCCAAATTAGAAGAAGAAGAGAAAGCCGGCCTTTGCTCCAAAAGATCACACAATCTCTAAACTCTAACCAACATAAGCATAGGCACTAATAATGATATCCAGTAGTTAGATCAGCATTAGAAAATATGCAGAAATATAGTATGAGTACCAAAGGCAATATATCATTTAAGCGACGTCTGCTAAACCATCCAAGCCTGCTCTTTAGTGGAGGTGATGTTCCAGCCTTAACAGCTAAAGCAACACTTTGGCTTCTTAAGAGACCAAATCTAGGGTTAGGCGGTTCCACCAACTGAGTCTATGCACTAGATGAACTTGGTTTTCTTAACTTTCCATCAACCCCATGGGATTCATTTAGTATTTTGTCAACTCAAATGAATTATGCTACCTTATCAAATTTTACATTGTAGAGTCAATGATACCATTAAAATTTCTATTCTGAGTCGTTTTGATGAACTATGGGCACCCAAGGGCCACTTATACAAAAATCTATACTATTGCCCAAAATGAGTTCAGAAGCCTCGGGACCCAAACCAATGGTCCGCCTAGCCTAAAATTGATGTTTTACAGCAGATGAAATTGGTTGAATTTATGTATGAGATTCTTAATCTGATGTTTAAGCTCGATAATAAATCCTTACCAATGATGACTTTGAAATAGAGAATTGTCTCTTAAACTAAATAAACTATATGATAGCTGAACTATATGATTCAACAAGTCACATATGACTTAGGGTAGCTATAAAAAATTTCTAAATAGTAAAAAAGTGAGTAAATAAAGAAAATAACCTAGAGGGTTATTATATTCTCTTCTCCTTTAAATTAATCATCTAATTATTTATTTAAATTAGAGATTTGCAAATCTATTTTTGTTTGTTTCTAATTTACTACAATCATAGGATTATTCTTTCTTTCTTCTCTATCTTTCCTTGATTTCTAGATTATCTCTTGAATATTTCTTTCTTATATCCTATTTTACATTAGATTTTCATTGATTGCAATGAGAATTTTCTAGATTACTAAGTTATATTAGCTTAGAAATAAAGATGATGCATTTAATGATTTTGAGTTTTATTAAATTGAAGTTGAAAATTAATTTAGTAGAAAAATCATGAGAATCAGATCTGGTAGAGGTAGAGAATATGTACCTTTAAATGTATTTTGTGAGAAAAAAAGGGTTATCCATGAAGTAACTCTATCGTATTCAACTCAATGTCATGGAGTTGGTGAAAGGATAAATAAGACATTGAAAGAAATGATGAACTCTAAGTTAATTAGCTCTAATGCACCTAATAATTTGTGGGGAGAAGCTATATTTTCTTCATAACACTTAGAAAATAAAATTCCTCATATACGAACTGACAATAATACTTATGAATGGTAGAAAGATTATAAACCTAATTTGAAATATTTAAAAGTATGGGGTTTTCTTGCTAAATCTCTTTTTCTTGAACCTAAAAAGAGAAAAATTATTCTAAATCTATTGATGCATGCTGAATGGATATGCTGAACATAGTGTTGCATATAGATTTCTTGTTTTAAGAAGTAATGTGCTTGATAACAATACTATTATTAAGACAAAGAATGTTGATTCTTTTAACATACTTTTCCACCCTACGATAAAATCTCTCATTGATCTGTTGAATAAGAAAATGAGTGTACCTCTAAAATTGAGGAACTGAAAAGGAGTAACACCTAGAAAATGTATTTTTCTTATGGAAAATAATTTTCAAACTTTATTTGTCAATAGTGAGCCATTAAGTTATTTTGAAGCTATATCTTCATCGAATGCTAAAATTTTGAAAGAGGCAATAAAAGTCGAAGTTGATTCAATTATAAGAAATAATATATGGGTTTTAACTGATTTACCTCTTGGTGAAAAACATATTCATTATAAATGGATTTTAAAAATTAAAGATAATCCTTATCGATCTATCGATAAATATAAAGCATGGTTAACAGTTATAGGATTTTTTGAAAAGTAAAATATTAATTAATTTAATACAATACATTTGCACTAGTGGCAAGAATTTCTTCTATTCGAATATTAATTAACCTAGGATAAAATCACAAGGTTTTTATCCATCAAATAAATGTAAAAATGAATTTCTTAAATAGTGATTTACAAGAAGAAATTAATATGATTCAACCTAAAGGATGTATAGTTCCTGGATAAGAAAATAAAGTTTGTAAATTGATTAAATCTCTTTATGGCCTTAAATAAGCCGCTAAATTGCGGCATGGGAAATTTGATTAACTCACTTGTGGCATGAGAAATTTGATGAAGTCTTAATAAAGATAATTATGTGATTATATGCTAATATGTTGATTACATGATCATATTCAGTAGAAGATTAAATATTGTGCAAAGTACCACATTATTTTGTTGACTATATTAGCATATAATCACATAATCATCTTTATTCACATATTAGCATATATTCATATGAAATATCTGGGTGAAGTAAATATGATATTAGGAGTTAAATTCATAAGGAGTGTTGATGGTATGTCGTCACAAGAACATTATAGTGAAAGATTTGTTAATAAGTTTTAACCTATGAAGGTAACTAATGTAACCATTTTTATGATAGTAAATCTAAGTTAAAAAAGGATGACCTAGTGGCTCAGTCTAAATTTGTTAAGATTATTAGGAGTCTTTTTTATTTGATGAATTTTAAATTGCCTGATATAGCCTATGTTGTTTCTAGATTGGGTAGATATAGTCACAATCCAATAAAGAAAATTGATATGCATTAATGAGACTGATAAATATTTGAAAGAAATATTTATTTATGGTATCCTAATATTGGGTTTCTTGATATTTAGAAGGGTATTATGATGGAAACTATATCTCTAATCAGATGTAATGAAATCGACTAGTGACTATATATTCATCCTTAGTGGGATACGGTATCTTGGAGATCAGCTAAGCAGACGATCATTGCTAGATTGACTACATAATTAGAGTTTGTAGATCTAAAGCTAGTTGGTTCTAAGTCTGAGTGGTTCAAAAATTTTCTTAGAATAAATTCCTTTAGAAAAGAAAGATTTGTTGCCTCATACCTCTTTTAAAAGGATAATTTACAGCCTAATATCCCTTTGAAAAAAAGATGATCTATTATATAATATATCTTTTTTGAAACATTGAGGGTTGCACCACACAATAAGGGAACAGTTCCCTTAAAGTCAGTCTTAGCCAATAAAAAAACAAAACACTAAGAAAGGTAAAATATTACTAAAAATAAAGAAACACAATGATTTATCATGGAAACCGCATACTCAAGGAAGGAAAAACCACTGCCTGCCCTTACAAGCTCTCCCAAATACACTATAATCAACATCTTGTTATAGATTTGACTTGAACATAACTCTAGGTTCCTCCTGCTTGTATTAACTGTACTATAAGCCTAACTTGATAACTCTGCCATGACTCTCTCAACAATAATTAACCCAAAACAATATCAAGCTTAGGTAATACTATGTAAGAACTCACAAAACAATAAACATTACTGTTATATAGTGAGTAATCAATTACCAACCAATATCAAACTCAAGATCATTTTCACTATCAGCACACAAAGATTAAGAACTTGAGCTAAAATTGATATTTTGCCTTTTTTAACTTTCTGATTTGGATGTTAAAAAATAACTTGATAGAGAAAAAACAATTTATTTTTATAGTTAAGTGATGATTAGGGTTGAAATATGATTAGACCAGGTGTCCTATATAGTATAAGCAACACCTGCACAGTTTGTTACACAAGAGGACAAAACTGTGCAAGCATGTGCCAGCTTATTGTAGCCTTTAACATCTAGGGACCTGGTCCCTTGTAGTCATCTTCTCATTATCAAAATAATATACTATAATTTCCCCCCTTTTGGTGGATAATAATCTAGCCACAAAGTTTTTGATAATCAATAATAATTCATCACATTTAATCAGTGTGGTTACCACTATTGAATGTAAATGTTCATCCTATCATATGACACAATGATTGCATCATCATGCAACTTAGGGACTTGTCAATTGATATCAAAATTTTCTAACCATCCTTCCGCTTATCAATATGCCTTCATGCCCTCTCTGTAGCTCAACACACACAGCCCGTGTAACATGTCATACATAACTGCAATTTAAGATTTTATTTACAGCTAGTACCTTTTCATTTACACCTGTATTTGATCCCTACAAAATGAACCTAGTATTTCCTCCTTTGGCAATATTGAGAAGTAAAAATAGTAAACCAAGAGTAATAGTAAGCACAGACTAGTTAACTCATGGCCACTCGGGAAACACTAACATGAAAAACAAATTTAGAAATAAATTACATAGAGATAAAGAGCAAAAAAAAGAACTCATTCATTTTTAACAGTTTAGGTATCATTGCAATACAAGATTTACATTTGTATTTCATAGAAAAAGCCACTGATGTTGGAGGAATTAAAAAGGTGATGAAATTTGGGAGAAGGTTTGGAGAAGTATGGCCATCATAAAATAATGTAACAATTATTTAGTTATAATACTTATATGTGTATTCAAGCTCAGAACCTTATTGATTAGAATTGTAACCTTCTTTTTAAGTTCATATTTCACACTCCTAAGTTTTGCAAAGATCCTTGGACCCCCCTTTGAAAATTACTGAATTGGTACCTGTTATCTCCCAATTTCTTTATCTTTAGCTATTGTCTTTTGCTTTTCTTCTTTGAGAAGCCCTACTAGGTCCATCATCAGTCTTTCTTTTCTTTTTGGGATGAGGTCCCTCGAAGGTTTGGTGCTTTTTAGTAGGATTTCCAAATTTCACTTTGGAGACTTTTGTTTTAAGACTGTCATTTTGTTTCATAGGACCATACAAACTTACTTTAGGGTTATGTGACAATAGATCAATCATCACTAGTCATCACACTGTCAGAGAGGTAATGTGTTTTCAGAGATAAATATTTATTAGGAAAGTAAGTGAAGAAAGAGTTTGGCTTTGAATAGTTAGGGTAGCTGAGTTTGACAGGGTCGATGGAGTTAACCCAAAGATGATTTTAATTTTAATTTTGGATAAGACAAATTTTTTGACAATGATAGAGAAGATGCAGCCTTTTCTAACAGAACAAAAAGAAAAATAAGTACATTCATGATACTAACCTGAGAGATGGAACTAGGTCCCTCACTTTCTTAAAGTGAATTCTAAATTTTGTGCATGCCTCATCTCTTTTCTTCCAAAGCTTCTCCTATGGGTGTATACCTGAAAAAGTATGGTTTTAAGTTATACTAACAAATACATAATTTACCAAGAATATATGTATCCTGATCATAACCAATATTAATAGAGAAATATTGATTCATATGGTAGGTTGGGTCATTTTGATCAAACCTAGCTTCAACCTATTCTTCACAAATTGTTCCTTGTGAAGTGCCTTAGTAAAGATATTTGTTATATGATCCTTAGTCTTTCCAAACTTTATACAGATTGCCCCTTTCTTAATATTATCTCTTAGAGAGTGATGTCTCATATCAATATGCTTAGTCCTCCTGTGTGACATAAGATTTTTGGCCATGTTTAGAGCATATCTGTTATCACACATCAGAGGGATAGTGTCTGTGACAATACCAAAATCTTTTATTTATCGCTTAATCCATAACAATTAAGCACAATAAAAAGTTGCAGACACATATTAAACTTCTGCAGTAAATAGAGTAATTGAGTTTTTCTTCTTAGATCCCCAAAAATTAAGGATGAGCCAACTAAATGTGCCATTCATGAAGTGTTTTTACTATCTACCAAATATCTAGCATAGTCAACATCAGCATATCCCACCAAGTCAAAATTGTCACCTAATTGATAATATAGGATCAGATCCCCTATTCCCTTCATGTACCTAAGAGTTCTTTTTGCTGCTTTAAAATGAGACTCTTTTGGGAAGGCTTGAAATCTGGCACACAATCCTACACAGAACAAAATGAATGGACTACTTGTAGTGAGGTATAGTACGGATCACATAATTCCTTTATACATTGTCTTATTTACTAAAGGACCTAGTTCATCATTATCCATTTTTGAGCTGGTTCAAATTATAGTATGAGATAGCTTGGCCTCTCCCATGTTATATTTCTTCTGTAGCTCCATGATGTTCTTTTCTTGACAAATAATTATCCCCTGAGAAGTTTGTTTAGTCTGGAGTCCTAAGAAGAAGCTCGACTCACCCATCATACTCATTTAAAATTCACTTCCCATTAGCCTTGCAAACTCTTCACATAGGGATTCATAAGTAGCTCTAAAGATTATTTTATCAACATATATATGAAGAATCTGTAAGATGCTACCTCTAAACTTTAAGAATAAAGTATTATCTATTTACCCTCTTTTGAAGCCATTTTCATAAGAAACTTTAAGAGTCTCTCATACCAGGCCCTTGGTGCTTTTTTTAAACCATAAAGAGCTTTATCAAATTTAAGCATATGATGAGGAAAATCTATATCTTCAAAACCTAGTGGTTATTTGACATAGATTTTTTCATTCAAGTTTCCATTCTAAAAGTCATATTTGACATCCATTTGAAATAGTTTAAATACCATATATACAACAAATGCAATAAGGATTCTGATCACATTTATTCTTTTACTGAGGTAAAAGTCTCATCATAGTCAATCCTTTCTTCATGGTTATAACCTTTAATAACCAGCCTTACTTTATTGCTATTAATATTTCCATTCTCATCTTCTTATTTCTTTACACCCATTTTGTCCCAATAATTATTCTTTCAACAGGCTTAGGGACAAGATGCCATTGCTTCTTTCAAATTACTGAAGTTCTTCCTGCATTACATTGATGTAAACAGTTTCTTTTAGAGCTTCTTTCATATTCTTAGGCTTTATTTAGGATAAAAAGGCTAAAAATATCATAACATTGCTAGTTTGAGCTTTTGTTTGGACTTCTATTTCCAAATGTGTAGTTGGATTCTCAAGGGGGTGATAGGATTTATGCCTCCATTTTTTCCTTCTGAGATTGATTCCACAGGGACTAAGTCCCTAAGAATTTTAAATAGTTTCTTTTGGTTGTTATTCTATTGAACCGTGGATCTATAACTGAGATCCTGCATCACCATCACATTCATTATTCTTATCTGCATCATTTATCACTTGATCATCATCTTCAGCTATATCATCTCTTTTAACAGAATGAGCTCTTCAACTTTTGAATCTTCACAACCACCTAAGTTCATTTGATTTCCTGATTCATCATAGATCACATGAACACTTTATGTAACAGAGTTATTTTGTTAAAAACTCTGTAAGCCTTGCTTGTTGAGAAATAGACTACAAACATTGCTTCATTAGTTTTATAGTCAAATTTTCCCAATTCTTTCTTGCCATTGTTCAACACAAGAAACTTACACCCAATTGGTCTAAAGTAGTCGAGATTAGGGATTTTATTGAATACCATCTCATATGGAGTATTATTAAGAAGAGATCTAATCAAGCTCCTATTAGTCACATAACAAGTAGTATTTACAGCTTCAGGGTAGAAACTCTTTGGAGGTCTACTATCAATCATCATGGTTCTAGATATCTCTATGAGTATTCTGTTTATCCTTTTGGAAACTTTATTTTACTTTGGAGTTCTAAGAGAAGATAAGTTTTGACTTATTTATGATTATCAAATAATTGTGCAACTTGAGAGTTCTCAAATTCAGTTTCATGATCAGATCTGAATTCAACAATTTTGCAATTTAGCTTCATTTTAATTTTCTTGGGAAAAGCTACCAGAACCTCATATGTTTCATCCTTGGTTCTTACAAACATTGTCCAGGTGAACCTGGAGTAGTCATCTACAATAAAACATACATATTTCTTCCCACCTCTATTTTAGACTTAAATGGGTCCACAAAAGTCCATATGCAGCATCTCACGGGGCCTAAAAGTGCTTGCCTACTTCTGCAATTTGAATAAGATCTGGTGTATTTACCTTTAACACAAGGATCAAAAACTTTCATGTCTTGAAATTTCATCTTTTGCAAGCCATGGAAAAGGTCCTTTAAAATCAACTTGTTCAACAAGGAGACTATCCCAGCCTTCTGTGCCATTAGTCACCATCTTCACTTTGAACACTTAAACAAGTTAATTCCCCATCAGCCACAGACACCAAATTAGCTACATACATATTTTTGACCTTTTTATATTTGAGAATAATTCTTCTAGATTTCATGGTTGATACAGTACATCCTTAAGGTGAGAATTTTACATTATTTCCTTTGTCACAGATTTGACATACACTTACAAGACTGTACTTAAGGCCATTCACATAATACATATAATCTATTTCATAATGAGGTGATTTTTCAATCCTTTCAACATATTGTATATACCCATTTTACTATTTCAAAAAGACATACCTCCCCCTTGAACTGTCTTGAGGGAAGGAAAAAATCAATCATTTTAGTCTTGTGCCTTGAAGAATTACTGTCCATAAACCAGTTTTGGCTGTAATCATTTTCTCTACCTAATTTTTTTCTTTATATACAGTGGTTTCCATAAGGGAAAACAAGTAACAAGAGGTTATTTTCTTATCATCCCTTTTTAACGTGGAACCATCTCCATAGTCTTTATCTTTCTAAGTTTTACTAGAGGAGTCTTTCTATGCAGCCAACACCTTCTTTACTACACAACTAGCTGCATCATTTCTTCTAGACTTTTTAGGATTCTGATCCTTCTTTATAACTTTTTCTATTCAAGTTCTACGTAATTTTAGATTATCCATCTTGTTCATTGGGTAGTCCCAAATAAAATATTTAGATCTACCACCTTGTTGACAAACTTTAAATTTGTTATCCAATTTGCTAAGCTGGTCACTTGTCTTCATTGCTCTATTGATCTTTATTACCATAAGGGTAATATCAGTGTCTTTCTAACTTGATTTAGACACTAATGTTTTCAATGTTAATGGTGTCTCCCTTTTTTGTTCCTTTCTCTCCACTCCTTGTTCAGTGATAGTATTTTCTTTACTTTTCCTGGATTTGGGAATAGCTCCTACAACTGTTCTCACTTTCTTATATAAGGGAACCTTTTCTCCCTTTTCTAGATTAAGTGAAGTAGCCATGATAACCAAAACACTCTAGGTGTGAACCTTTTAGAGTTAACCCTCTCCGATACCAATTGCTGAAACTTTGAGGGTTGCACCACACTGTGAGGGACCAGGCCCCTCAAAGTTAGTATCAGGAAATAAAATAGTAAAGCACTAACGAAGGTTAAACTTTTCTAAAAAAACACATTGATTTAACATAAAAATCCACTTACTTCAGGAAGGAAAAACCACAGCTTACCCTCAAAAGCTCTAAAAAGTTCCCTATAATAAACCTCTTGATTATAGACTTGACCTGAACCTAACTCTAGGTTCCTCCAACTTGTAATAACACTAATACAAGCCTAACTTGACAACTGTGATAGGATTCTATCAATATTGATTAACAATAACGAATATCAAGCTTAGGTAACTCTACCTAATCACTCTCAAAATAAAAATCATTACTCTTATAGAATGAGTAATCCAATTACAAACCAATATCAAACTCAAGACCATTTTCACTATCAACACACAATGACTAAAAACTTAAGCTAAAATTGAGTTTTTACCTTTTTCTTTTTTTTTTTAGCTTTCTAATATGAATTTTATAAAAACTCTTGATAGAGAAGCATCCTTTTCATTTTATAGTTATGTGATGATTTGTGTTGAAATGTAATTAGACCAGGTGTCCTAAATAGTACAAGCAACACCTGCATAGTTTATTACACAAGAGGACAACGTTGAACAGACGCGTGGCAACTGTACTGTAGCTTTGAACATCCAGGGACCTGGTCCCTTGTAGACATCTGCTCATCATAAAAACGAGATATAGCATCTTTATAAAAAGATGATCCATTTCCTCATATCCCTTAAAAAACTTATCTAGATCCTCCTATGTATATGTTCCATGATTGTCAAGCTGTAATTGTTATTACTAGACACATTAATTTGAGGCATGATGTTGCTAAGAAATTGATAAGAGTGAAATAATTTTCAGTGATTATGTGAAGTCAAAATTTATAGGTATTAAAGCGTAGACTCAATTTGTATAGGATAAACCCATTGTTACAATAACTAAAATTTTTATATATTCAACTGACTGTCTGACTAAATCTATGGGAAGAAGATTAATTCTTCAAATCTCAAAAGAGATGAAATTAAGCCTCATATGATTGCAAATTAGAGATGGTAACCTAACCTATTTGATTCGAGATCCCATTATGTAGGTTCATTTGAGCAACCATAGGTTGATATTAATATTGAATATTAGCTGAGAGTGTTTGAATAGCTACTAATATTGGGGATAAGGTATTAAATTTTAATGAATTTATAGTCCTTATCGATGATGCATTTAAAATAGTGTATACTTGATAAACTCATTTATGTGAGAAGTGGAATGAGGTCATTCTTATGAAATTTTTTACCTTAATCACTAAAACGCACATTAATACTAGTCGCGTGTTTGGCTTATTAGTGCTAAACAACACTGAACAATATAATTATAGTCAAAATGTGATTCATGAAATCTTTTACTAACATTAAGAGTTATTTGATTTATAAAAATAATATATCTCTACAGTATTCTGGTAAATTAATTTTTAGTGATCAATGTTTGGTTCATAGTCCAAAACATACCAAATATACTGTATTTTTTTCATGCAAATTCAATAAGTTAAACTGTCCATGCAAATTCAGCAAGTTAAACTATTCTTCCAATTAATTTTTTTGAAATAATATGGGGATATTAGGGAAATTATTTTATATTTCAAAATAATTTATTCTATATGTCTATTAAAGAAGTCAAGTATCTTTATTTGGAGAAGTGGTCAAGAGAATATATTGGAAGCTTCTTATTATTTTGATGGCATGCGCCTTGACACTTGTCATACTTTCACTATTGCCATTCTCCTATAAATGAACCCAAATATTTGCAGCAAACATATAACCGAAACAATGTCATCTTGCTCTTACTCTCTTAAATTTTCTATTCCATTTCCTTCTACCATCTTTATTTTATTATTTTTGCTTTGTGTTAATTTCCTAGTCTAATTTATTGGTATTTGTTTTAATAATTTTATTGATATTTGTATCCCTTATTAAATTCGAAAAGTTTTTATTTTATTATGGGAAAACATGTCACACTGCTTAAATAATTTCTTAAGACAGTGTCTAGCATGACACAAGTATTATTAATCTATCACCTAATATATTATCATAGTAATATTTATTTAAAATTCAGCATCATTAACTTACTAATAAGTAACTGTATTACTGTTATAATATGTCAGGACTATTTTATGACAATATATTATATTATATTTTGCTAACAGTTGAAATAATATTATTCTTGTGATATTTTACATTTTTTCCAAAATGTTGAGAGTTTATTTAAAATTGATAAATATGATTAAGTTTTCTTCCATTTTTTTGTACATTGGAAAAGAAATAAGTTACATCGATTGACAAAAGTTTAAAGTGACTCCATCACCGAATAAAAATCTGGATTTACCTCCATGACTAACTGATTGTTTACCATCAAGCTACTCTTAAAACGAGTTTAACTAATTTCAATGATGGTGTAATTTTTTTTTGAATATGTCTAATGATGGCAAAAATAAATCAACACTTGCACTAATAAAACATCAACAGTAGACACTAGTACATGGATCGACATAAGAAAATGGTGCATAAGAGTAGTATGAGTACCAAAGAAAAGGGCACTTAGTAGGCATCACCAACTAACTAAGCTAAATAATAATCGAAATGCATTAAGATACATGATAATAAGCTAAGCCAGGAAAAATGGGCAAACCTAGAATATTACTCAAAATATTAAAAGTAAACAACCAAGTAAACAATAACAAAGGGAACATTACTATCTATAGCATAACTGGGCTCCCATATGCCTAGAAGACGCAGACAAAAAAATATAATCCAATATGAGCCCCCATAAAACTGGTGGATGCAATCAAGAAGAATTAATGACCATAAAATCCTAAAATATTTGAGCCTCCAAATCTTAACTGTGGGTCTTCTCATAGCATAAGCATCAGACTCAAACTAGTTAATAACCATCATAAGTAACCCCTTAATACCGGACTCCAATTGAAAATAGTTTTGCACATGACGGACTTGAATTAGGAATAAGATCATGAAAGACTCAAACTAGGAATAATATCATCATTTGTGTTAAACTTGAACAAGTGTTAATATCATAATTTACTAAACTTGAACCAGTCTTAAATTATTTCGAGAGTTTTAATATCTCCCAAAAATCTAGAATAAGTAAAAACATGTCTAAATCCTCTTAGGACTAAAAAATATAAATAGGATGACATAAAAAGGCATGTCGAGTTGATGTTAGATGTATTTATGCATTCTAGCATCGCTATTCCAGTGTTTTAAAACTTTTTTTGAAGATGATTCTATGATATATGGGTTGATAAAGAGATAAATATTTATAAAATTTTTAAATCATGTGTTTATAATGTTCAAAGTGAATTCCACATAAGTTGGTACTTCAAAGAGTCAATTAGAGTTCAATAGAGAAAACTAGTCTTTCTATTTGAGCTAGTTGGTTGTCTAATATATATTGTTAGATTCAATCGTGTTAAAAATGGTTCCAAATGTTTTATTATATGTGCAATAAGTTTTTAGGAGGTTATATTGTTCAAGTAATTCATAGGAAGAGTTGAAACTTAAAGTTAAAGATCATAGAAATCAACCTAGTCTAAACTCTTGTTTTTGATTCATCGTGATGGATATTGTGTTTGTAGCTCTAATTAGTATTGTATTTTCTTGTAGGATCATTTGTGAGCTTAATATGATGATATAGTGTCTGTAAAATCATTGGAAAGACACCACAAGACAAAGGATAAAATAAGGAAGGACCAACACTTAACTAAATTTTGGAAGCAAATTCCAATGAAAACGTATGAAAAGTGTGAGTCCCATGCCATATTCCTATGGAATAGATGGTGCATTGCATATTACTATCAATAGGAATAGAGGGTGCGATGAATGATCTACTCCACCCTTGGGATTTTTACCTAATTCAACTTTGACACGGACTTGGTTTACCCCTATGTTATAAATAAAAATTGTATCATGTTTTTACGTACTTTGGAATGTATTTGGACAAAAAGAGTCTTCTCTACTCATTCTTTAGGGTTTTATTATCTTAAATTTAGTTTATTTCTTGGTTTGTGTGATCAATCTAAGGGATTGGACGATGAATATTTCCATTAAAATCTAAAACTCTATTTCCAGGTTAAAGGCCAAAATCATGACTAATTTCATTTTGAATTAAGTTTGTTTATTTTATTATCATTATTAGTTTCTTGTTTATTCTAGTTTTAACTATTGCAAGGATTAGGTACCCTTAGAATACATCAATTGTTAACCTTGTGACTTCAAAAGAGGAAATATGGAGATAGAACAAGGGAATAAGCAAAGTATGGTTCTTGTTTATTTATAAAATAAGAGACTTGTATTAGCATCTAGGACAGAGATATACTTAGATTCCTTACTTGATTCACAAATACGATGCCATCTTAGATAACTTAATTAGATTAATATATCCCCGCTCAACGATGTAGGTGTAAGGTCCAACTTAGGTAAAGGATTAGATGTTGGGAAACCATAATCATGCGATTAACCCTACGAATCAACAACCATGATAAACAATCTAATGAATGCAGTTCAATAACATAGTATGATTGGTTGTAAGCCTTAACCCTGGGCTTCTATCAATTGATTGTCCTAAGTCATTACTTTAGTTTACTTTTAGTTTATAAGCATTCTAAGTACTTTTGGTAACTATCACTCAATTGTTAAACTAGAATTGGATAGTTGGTTAACACAAGTCTCTGTGGGATAAATACTTGGCTTCTTCAAGGCCACTTTACTACTTGGTGGACCACGTACACTTGCGTGTGCACTTGGGTGCTGTCAAGTTTTTTGCAACTATTATATTTTTTGTTTAGATACATTGAGTTGTAAATAGTTTATTTTTTAGGTATTTTTAGTTTCTTTTATTTCTCTTTTTTATCACTCTTCTTTACATGATAGCTTGGGATATATGGTTTTCAAGTGATGATGACTTTTGTTGTTTTTATGGGGGACAACATCATGCGGCTTATTGCCTAGATTTTGATGGAAGTGTATGGACAGGACCTTCACGATATGATGTGGATAATATTCTATCTATGGAGCAGACTGCAACTTGGTATTTGGTTTATGGTCAAAGTAGTCATACTTTAACTGTAAAACCCCACAAAATTCTCTCCTAATTTGAGCCTTAGAGCGTGTTCATCGAAGTGTTAATTTGGCCCTAAAAGCTTGAGAGGTGTCTTTACAATTGTGAAATACTTTTTTTCATGTAGAGAATTGAATAAGCTTTTCGTCGATACCAAATTCGTCCAAATCTGACACTCGGGCAAAGATTTAGAGCCATTTTAGTGAGACAGTATACCACCTAGCACTTTAGCGCATCGCGAATCCAACCAAAATGACAATTCTCAAAATCTAGTGGTCCTCCGTGATTTTGGCACATCGCGCCAAGGCTTAATTTCAGAATTATTAATTTCCAGTTTCCCAATTTTCCAATTTCCAGTGAACTGGTGCCATTATGACGCATCGTGCTAGCATGTAAAATTGAAATTTTTTAGTTTCATTCCAAGGGAATTTTGGTCTTTCCTAATGTTTTTCAGCCCCTATATATACTTGATAAAAGGCTCTCAGCCTCATTTCCCATTTTCAATATCAAAACTAGAGTTTTAAAAAATCAAAACCCTTATTTCTTCTTTAAGCAAAATCAATAGAGATCAACAGAAATCAAGAGTAGTCAAGAATCTCTGCAAGAACTTTCAAGAAAAGAGTTTTCCCAAGGTATGTAGATGTTGATTCTTGGGTCCCTTTCATCCAAGAAGTTCAAGAACCCTTCTCTAAAATTAAAAGATATTGTGTTAATGGGTTTTCATAATTCATGTGAGTTGAAATTGATGTTCCTTCTATGATTGAGTTATGATTCATGTTTGTTTAAGAGGCTTTCAATCTTTGACCCTAGTATGTGGAAGTCATGTAATGGTTATGATAAACCCTTTTCAAGTTTTTTTCTATGTGATGTGTTCATGTCAATTAAGTGTAGAAATGGTTTAATAAGAAAAGCATTCTCCCCATATATTTGATAAAATGCTTATGTGAAGAATTAGGGCCATTATAGCATGTTGATTAGGAAACCCCAATTGTGTGCAAGTTCATGCATGCCAAGTGCTTGTTGAAATGCCTTAATGAATGAATTATGGTATGATAGCATGAAATCCCTAATTAGGTGTACACCCATGCATGCCTAGTGTTTGTTGAAAGGACTTAGTGAACAAGTTGAGACATGATAGTAGGAAATTCCCCAATTATGTGCTCTTTGATACATACTAATCCTTTAATACATGCCAAGTTCTTGACGAGTAAATTGTGACATGATAGTATGAATTTTCCCCAATTAGGTGCTATCCAATACATGCCAAGACTGATATACGTGTGAAGTACTTAATGCAAGACCTTGTTTAATGGAGTATGATCTAGTAGAATAATTCCCCTACGCTATTATATGTCTATGATTCCTAACTGCTTGAAGTGATGCCTTAGTGGTTGTGATGGTGAATATATGGTTGTCATTCCTAAATTCTTGAAGTAAGGCCTTAGTGATTGTGATGGTGATGCCTTAGTGATTGTGATGGTGAATATATGGTTGTGATTCCTAAATGCTTGAAGAGATGCCTTAGTGATTGTGATGTGAATATATGGTTATGATTCCTAAATGCTTGAAGATATGCTTTGGTGATTGTGATGATGAATGATTGACCATGGTTTTGACTAGTCAAGAATGGTTATGTCTTACTTTTATGTTATCGAGTCCTGGGGGTATTTATACCTGACAAATTAGTTGCTATCTAGAGCCTGTGTCAGTTTTCATGATAATCCCAGTCGGGCAATGATTCTCAAAACTCAGTGAATTATAGAACTCTGTATCCTATGACAGATACAGAACTTAAGAAATCTCAAAAATCTTAGTAATCTCAGTAATCTTTGTAATCACCGTATCACTAGTAATCTAGCCTTAATGCTATACTCAGCTCAGATCTAGTTGTATACAAGTGTTTAGTTCCGACCTTGGTAGTGACCAAGTAATCTATTCAAACTCTGTATTGTCAGTTTGATACCGTGATTTAGTAGTGTTCTGTCTGATGCAAAACTATGTGAATTCATCTTAACTCAGTCAGATCAATTAAGAAATATGAATAGTATCAAATTTAGTTCAGTTTGTGTTCAATTGGGAATTTTGTCCAGAGTCTTTCAGTTGGGAGTAAGAGCTAGCACCGAGTGAGGTAAAGGATGGCATCTACCCATCAGAGAGAGATGCCAAGTCGTTAGATGCAATCCCTGAACTCCAGAACTGCATAGCCAACACAGGATACAAGAGTTTTTGTCAGTAGAGGATATCACCTGTATAGAGAGGTTTGACTATTATATTGCCTTAGGCTTACTTCCTGTGAGGGTCAACCACCAGAGTGTATTGACCAAAGAGGTATTTACCCATGACACGGTATTGACACCCTTTCAGCTGGGGTTACAGGTTGGACCCTACCTATGGGAGATCGTGGCATATCGGTTAAGTAACTACTTTCGACAGTTGTAGTTTTAGTATTAATCTTCAGAAATTAGGACTGTGAGGTACAATCGTCTATCTTTGTGAGAAACTTAAATAGTTCCATTGATTCATGACAATCTATCTGATAGGCTTGGTCTCACATACAATTATTTGTTATCAGATCCAGAGATCTCCCGATAGATAGTCTTGATCTCAGTATCAAATTCTGTTGAGTATTTTTATTGTTAGATTTGGACATGATCATTTTCTTATCATTGATAATAAATTCTAGAATCATCTATAAAAGAGGTTGATCACTGGTTCTGTCAGTCAAGAGCAGTGAGCTCAGAATTTAATCATTGATGTGAGTATATCCACTTAATTAGTTATTAGTATCAGATAATTTAGTGATTCAGTATCTCAGTGTTAGTGGTGAGTTCAAATGACAGTAAAGTTGTATCCGAGTTTCAGTATTTAGAGTTGTGATGATTGTGATTATGGTTGTGCATTCATGTATGTGTTCTCGTTTGGTACTCTCATGATTATTCAGCTAAGTAATTGTTCATGCATGAGTCCTTGCATTTAGCCTTACCTAATCTTCATACTCGGTACATTCCCATATTGATGCATTTGTGATATGGTGTTTTATATGACACAATAGGTTCAGAGGCATGAGATCCAGAGTACCCTCAGTAGTTCAGTCCCTGTCAGTAGCAGTAGGTGTAGAAGTGAGTCCTATTTATTTGATGATGATCCTTGTTTTATTATTTCATTGGATTTTACTTATTTGCAGTATATAGAGTTATTTGGAGAAATGTCCCATCAAATCTGCAGTTCAGACAGTCTAGAGGTATTTGGAGTATGTTTAGATGTTTTGAACCTTATGGCCAGTTTTCTGCATTTATTATCTATATTATTTAGTGTTGAGGTACAGATATCTATAGATGGATGGCTTGTGATTCCTTGGGATCATGAGCACCATGTGACGTTTCGTTTCCAGAAAATTAGGTCGTTACAGTACTATATGTGCAATCAATCTAGATTCAAAATTGTTTGTGGTCTATTCTAAAAGATAAAATTATATAAACAACTACAATCAAACGGGGCAGAATCAACCACAAATTTAGGCATGAAATAACCAGCAAAAACAATATCAGCAGCAACAACTAAACATGCACTCCATAACTCCAACTAGCAATTTGGAAGAGATGCTAAAACAACTTTTAGTGCCTCAAGTACAGTTGTTGGAAGACATAAAGAACCATGGAAGGATGAAAATAAATTGTACAATTAGCTGGAGGTAGATACAGAGTTGACTCCCCAACTGGTTGCACACAAAGTTGTTGATAATTTGAGGAAGTCTGAGTACTCGGCAACTAAAGTTATTGAACAGGTTGAGGAGATACCACTTCCACCATGTCTACAGATGCTATGCAAAGAAAAATATAAGGAATATATTATCCAATTTTTGGAGCAAACATAAGAATCACAACCACTTGATTGTCATCTTTACCTTGAGACTAAAATTGAGAAGGTGAATAAAAATGAGTGCGTAGTAGATTGTGTAAATTTAGAAGTGGGATTGGTTGGACCTCATTCAAAGAGCTTATCTACATTATGTTTAGATGATATCTTGTCTGTGGAGTCATTTTAAATAATGGAAGAGTGTGAAGATAAGGAACAAGAATCCTATATTTTTGATTTTCCACCGGATAAGCAACACAAATACAAACCTCACCTCAAGGACGAGTGGTTTACCATGCACATCCCATTATTGGGTTCCTTAATCATTGTACCACCTCCACATAATTAAGGTAAAATGATGGATTTGATGTTGGGGTGATATTTATATCCTCAAGGTGGAGGAAAAATTTTAATTTGGTCGTGCTGCGACAGTAAATTAGGTGTTTCTTGGGTGGAAACCCAAGCTAAGGTATGTTTTCGTTTTATAATTTAGATTTTTACTTCACGTAGTTTATATTTTTGGTTGAGTCATAGGTTAATGGGAAGTTGGAGTATCGGAAATCCGAGCTTGAAGAATGGCGATGACTGAGTGTGGGGTCCATGATCATCCATTATACAACAAAATGCTACTAGCTAGACCTAGAGGCCTTAGGAAGTATTTCTATCTCTTACCTTTAATTTCTCTTTGGGGACAAAGATGATTTTAAGCGTGGGGTGGGAAAAATTCCCAAATTTTCGCTCAATTTTTTTTTGTTAAGATACTCTCGTTGATGCTATTTTTGATTACATGATTCAAAGTGGGTTTGTTCAGTAAAAGAATGTTGATTGAAAGAATTTTTATTTTTAGACTCTTAGGCTCAAAGTTATGACTCTTGTACTTGTTGGCTTAAATTTGGATTTGTTCTATTATTTTGTTGGTAGTCTTTGATGATCCTATATGAGTTGAGCATGTTCCATATGTGTGTGAGATTTTTGTATATTCCTTGTTGCATGTGATGTGTACAACTTGCCCGGTGTGTGTGAGAAGCAAAATAAAGAATATGGGCTTAGGAGATGATATAGGAATTTCTTTGATAGCCTTGTTTTATATCTTTTATTTATCCTACCCTTATACTTTATCCTAGTTAACTCACATTAAGCCTTTAGCTATTTATTTTTCAACCTTATAAGTAGCCTAATCCCTTCTTTTATAGACTATAATTTCATCCTGAAAGCTCCTATGGGCTTTAATGAAAACTCGATTGAGTAAGGAGTTTAATAAAAAAGAGGCAAAAGGTGAAATTAATGCCCTAAGGTAATAGTTATTGGTATTTATAATTGATGTATGGAGGATGGATGTGATATAAATTATGTGTCACAACCCGAACCAGGGCCCTGGCCGTGATGAGTATTCCCATACCCGAAGGCCCAGAACACCCTCTGTCTATCTGGCAATCATGCACATAATTCATATGATCAAATTAATACGGAATAGGTACAATAATACGGAAACATGGTCAACAATTTAAAAGAGTTAAAGGCCAGGAAACATGACCAACAATATTTAATAAACATCTGAAACAGTCTGCGAAATCTCTACTGGCATACTATTTGAATAACTGGGACAAGGCCCCCAGCAGACCAAAAACCATACTGAAATAAATAAATAAATGACTAGTCCTTCCGAAGAAAAGAAGGCTCACCAACTGAACTCTAAGACAACCCTGTCTGTAGATTCTATTAAGGATCTGGACCCCTATACTACGCCTCAGTGCCTGGGATGAAGGAAAGGTCAGCACAATTGTACTGGCAGACGAAGCAATCCAAAATAGAGTAATTGAACACACATATATATATATATATAATACATGAGAGAAAATTTTCATCAAATATTATGCATAAAAAAGTTTCTGAAAAATACATGGTCACCTTCTAAAAACATGTAACCTGTCTATAAATCTCAAACTCTGATCTGTGTATTACTTCTGAGTTAGGTGGTATCCC
Source organism: Capsicum annuum (assembly GCF_002878395.1). Lineage (NCBI taxonomy): Eukaryota > Viridiplantae > Streptophyta > Magnoliopsida > Solanales > Solanaceae > Capsicum > Capsicum annuum. The sequence goes on along the minus strand of NC_061121.1, from coordinate 129,822,296 downwards.
CTACAAGACTGATATTCCACGGGCGATATGGAATCTGTAATTGACTCGGCGGGGAAGCCTCCAACCCGAGTATCCCGCAAGGGTTGGAGTTCCTAAATCTGATACGCTACACGATACTTAAGTCAGCATGTAATAATATACCTGGGTCAGCAAACCATGGTTTTAGGCAATGATTCGCTTGAACTCAAGCCTTCTTCGGGGAATGACCTAACATCTCTGTATGCCCATTTTTAACCTTTTCTGTACATGCAATATTCTGAATGTCTAAAATCATGATAGTCTGAAATGTCTATTAGTCTGAGTCTGATATGGCATTGGTCTGAATTAGTATCATCATACCAAGACTTGCAAGTCATGATTTCTGAGCCATAATACATTAAGCTAAATCTTTTATTTAAAGCAGAATTTAGACCACCAAAAACATGCAACTGATATAGCATATTCGTGTTTCGAAACTCAAGTCAAAATCATGCAAAAACTTCATCAACATATGGTGGTCTAGTGCTTTTAGCAAATCCATGCACTCTTTCATTAAATGTATTATGAACATTAAATATTCATGCTAGATTCACTCTTTAGTGATTTAAAACGACCTTAAAATCTTAGCAAGAGTTCAATCATTTCATATAGTGCATTTCAGGGATGCATTGTAAAACAATTCATATGCTATGAGAAATCTAAAAAAAATTCACTAAAGAGGGAATTCACCAAAAATCATGCTCTCTACAATAATTTATTCTTAAATACATAGTTTCATACTTTCATATTCTCAAATCACTTTGGGGAAGGCCAAAACACTAACACAATGATGTTAAAACATTTAATATATGAATATATACATTGATTCAAAAAATCCATTCTAAAACATGATTTTTCTATGCCTATGAGAATTTAGGAAAATCCCGCGTACGTCTATTTCAGAAAATAACCGGTGCTTCTTGAAGCCTGTGGATTGGGGATTCCAAATCTCTAATCAATTTTGAAAACCCATGGTTTAATCTTCATTTATTTGGGTTTTTAGTTTGAAACCCTTGGGATTGTTCTTGAGAATTTTTAGATGAATGTGGATGTATTTTGGAGAAATGGGGACTGAATTTCGTGTTTATGGCTGAATAAGGGTGGGAAAGGACCATTTTGCCCTAAAAACGGAGCGTTTAAGTCACTTGAAACCATCAAATATGCGCCGCATATGATATCGCATATATTTACATAGGCGCCGCATATGATATTGCCTATCTTTACATAGGCTCCACATATGATATTACCTATATTTACATAGGCGCCGCATATGCTTTCACATATGCTTTCCAGTGGCCATGTGCGATTGGTTAGGTGATGCATACTACTTTGAAAGGCCATAACTTCTTTCTCGGGAGTCATATTTTAGCAAAATTGGTATCGTTAGAAATTTAACTCGAAGACCTATCATTTGACACATAGTAGGCTCTCTAATTCGATATATACAAAAAGTTATGGTCGATTGAAGCTTACACTAATTACAACATCCACTAAAACTTAATCGATCGAAATAGTTTCAACTCGTCCTTGAGTTGAAGGACCTCTATGGTCTAAATTCTTACTCAAATGGATTTACATACTACATAAACATGAAAAATTGGCATAGGATTTAAGGCTCTGGGATTATCAACGCATCAGAGTCATGGTTTTTTATTATAGCCTGAAATGCGGGGTGTTACATTATCTTCCCCTTGGGATCATTCAAACCAAAATGACGGATAGAATGTCGAAGTCTTAAGGGTATGGATAACGAGGACATGATTTGTTCCCTAAGAAAGAATACACTAATCGGAAACATAACTATAAGATTGAAACTACTGATGTTTTAAATGCTTATGCCGGACATGCATAACCGAGGCATGAAACACAGGACTTAAGATACTCATAGGCTTAATTCTCATAATGAATCATGCATATCTGATGCATGGATCTGTGACTGATTTGTTCTTATGAATGCAAGATTGAATACACTGATAAGCTGAACTTTTCTATTGAACATGCATTTTTAATGCATACATATCTGACTGAACTGATGTATGAATGTATGGCTATATACACAATAATAACTGATGCAAAGCTTGTAATAAGAATCTATGCATGCAACTAAATGGGGTATATCCTCCTTGGTACCCTATGTCCCTCTATGAATGCTCAATTCACTAAGATACTCGAAAAACTGAGGCGATGCACAAGGCACATATGAATAGAATCATAACTGAACATCTGGAATCTGAATTTAATGCATGATGCATGAACTAGGCTATACTCGTAACTACTAGTATACTCAATCTTTGAATAGTAGCATGTCTAAGATTTCGAGTAGCATGGATAAGTGCAAAGACGAGAAAATAAGTCATGCGAATCTAACTGCTAAACTGACTTATTGGTCATATAGACTGAATTATACTACACCCTCATACTTAACTGGAGCATCTCTTTATTACAATTCTCTAAAGAAATTCCAGCAGTAATAGGGAGCCATGAATCTTGGGTATGGATTACAAAAGACATCCAACTGAGGAATCACCACATTGACACTACTTTGCAGTCTGGAACATAGGCATATAGCTCCTAAATTAGGATAGAATTACCAGGCCTTTGGCATTACAACTTCTTACTTTCAAGCTTAGCACACTTCTCGAATATTACTTAACTATACTATTCTCCTTAAATATCATATTTATTCAACTCAACCAAAAATTCTCATATAAGCATTGACAAAGCATTCTACTAATGTCGAAAATAACTTAATCCCTTCGCCGTGATCAAGCCTAAATCTAATTCAAAAAAATACAACATTCTAGACCACGATATTATTCTAAACCATATGATTCAATCTTCTATATCTTCTTTAAAGATTACATCCTAAGTATAACATGCCTTACCACTTCAATGACTATTGTGAACTCTTACTATAAAGTCGCTAGCGTATATAGCGTTCCTTTACAACAACCTCAACATGTCATTCAAGCCTATCTTTATAACCACATATGAACTTCAAAGCAAACACTCATAAAGGTATACTTCACATAATCTCTAAACCACTATCAATATCACTCCCACGAGCTACCCCAAGAATATACACATACAAAATTCCTCTAACCATCACACAAATAAAAACTTGGCCCCAAATCTTACTTTATACTTATGGACTTATCTAAACAAGCGTACTATGATCTTCCATCAACAAGGAATAATTACTCACCACCACTATCATCACATAAGGAGGAGTCACTAAAAGGTTAGAACATAAGATTTGGAGGAATGGAATGATAAAATATGTAGCTTGACACTTATCTGAGGCCTGAGGAATAGCGAAACAACAACAGGGACTCACCAAAGCACTCTGAATTTAGGGTATTCATGGCTATAAGCTGAATCTCACGAATCATTTGGCATAAAACATGAGTTATAGAAACGAAGCACATTATAAAGTATGAGTACATGACTCTCTATCATATGTATGAACATGAACTGATCATGGAACTAAATCATAAAGCATGAGTAGGTATTAGGATCACTGAGAAATACTGAGAGAGGAATAGGTTGAGATTCACCCTTACTTTGATGCTCTACATCATCATGACATCACTACAAGAATCTGAGAGTCTTACTTGGTTATTCTCTTAGTCATCTCCCCTTTAGCTTTAAGCCATCATCTTAAGTTTTGGGAAGTACCTTACTAGACTTTAAACTTAACTGTACTAACTGCACTCTGGGTTCTGAAATATGACAATACACAAAATTAATGAAACTTAACCTGAAAGACCACACCTAAGAGTGGAATGCCCACTGCTAATACTACCTCCTGAGGCATACTCTATCATTCTGTAACCCCAATAGTCATAATCTATTACTCAAACACTTACTAACTTCGAATCTTCATGAGTATCCCCAAAGTTGAAGTGCACACCCTCTAGTGCCTCTACCCTTATTTCTATTAGCATAACTTTTAATGGATCGAGCTTAGATTATAACACCTAACAAGCCACTCTATTTCTATCATAGTTTACCAACATAGCAACGTCAAACTTATTTTTCTCTACAATGAGAATCAGGCTCATATCAAAAGTCTCAATGCTATCAATCAAAGGTCCTTCGCTTGGCTATTTAGAACACCATATACCATCTAGCTAGTCTTTTTCCACCTAGAAACTCAACGGTACCAATAGCCACACACAACATGTAATAGCCTTAGAAAAATATTATATTATAGCTTCATACCACCTTGGGCATACTTCTACATCATATACAATGTTATACTTCATTACGAATCAAATAAACTTAGGCACTTGCATACTCTGTTCAAGTCTATAGATCATTTCCATACAAGTAGTATCATTAACCAAGGAATCATCACATCCATCTCCATGGCCATCAATTGTTTCAAACTTAATGTCTAGTGCAAAACATGATTTACAACCAACCTTACACACAATCCTCCCTTAGAAACTATGGAATAAACATCAAGAAACACTAGTACACTGGAACTTCATAACCATAATAATTGATCATGACCTTACAGGTTTCCTTATCATAATCCATTAGCACGTACTATTTCAACACATCAAGCTTACAAATCTAATCCCACGAAACATGTATCATAAATCTCTTGCCACTATTCATAACTGCACCATTTAAATTCAAGCCTATAGTCTAGCATCAATTATTTACAACCAGTGAAGAGTGCAACATAATATGAATATACTAATCCTTCAAATTGGGATATTCTACCCAAATACTTCAAAAATATACTACATACTTTCTCACAAGTAGTATTAGTTTACAACTACCAATGAGAAGAAGGTTAAGAGGTAAGGTCACATAATAGACATGATCAACCTTTAAGATTATATTATAACCATACAATATTAACTACTTATACGACTTTCTCATATCACACTTACTTACCCCAATGGGAATTTATACTATCTTCAGATACCCCATATGACAATGAGTCTATACTTACAACCTACTGGCTTATCTAGCCATTTTCATTCATAGCCTATAAGGGGTTTCTATAACAACCTTAAATATCCACTCTGGGCTCTTTCTCTATTTTAAAAGGAAGAAAACAAATAACATTCTGAGTCAACACTTCCTCCATGGACTACCATAAAATCCATAAATAGTACCACCACATAAGTCTACAACTACGAAAGGGTAAATCATTCCCAATCAATGGTTATTCAACTGTAAATATTTAATCACAAAAGTCACCCTCACTCAGACCTCTAACCTTGTGACTTCATATCTCAAACTTCTTGGTCTAATTTCACTACCAATAGGTCATGACACTGATACTCTAACTTATACTACTACTCGGGTGGAAATATAGTTCCAACAAACATAAGAACTACAAGATGAACAACAAGTTTCTAGTGAATCAAAATAGGCCTCACACGGCTTTACTAGACTTTGATTTTTGTGTTTTGAAGAAGAAAAAGATAAATGACAAGGCAACTATGCTATTGAAACGAAATAGACCTCACATGGCTTCACTAGACTTTTGTTTTCAACAATACAAGAATATCAAGATTACAAGAGATAGAAGTTTGATACACAATATTCAATGTCTCAAGAATACACATCTTACTCTTTTCTTAACTAAACGCCTCATCAGAACGAGGACATAATTTTACACTAGGGAACTCCTCTCCCATCCTTTGTGGGACTTCTAAAATTTTTGCTAGATAATCAAAGAATATCAGGAAACACCAGAGTGAAGAAGAAATTAGGATAACTTTTATTTTCGTATGGGTGATACCATAGCCTGAATTAGAGTACGAAAGAGGAATATTCTAAATCTATAGCACGAACTAAAACATGAAGAAAGAGAGATATTCCTAAATTCTGTATAGCCTCCTGCTAATAAGTATGGCGCGCTACACACCCATAAACAAGACTCTACCCAATATAATTTCGCAGATACCCTGGGACCATGAACCATGCTTTGATGCCAAGTTTGTAATGACCCAAATCAGGGCCCTGGCCATGACGATAATTCCCAAACTTGAAGGCTCAAAATTTCCTCTGTCTTTCTAGTAATCATGCATATAATTCATATGATCAAAGTAATATAGAATAGACACAATAATACGGAAACATGGTCAACAATTTCAAACAGTTACAGTCCTATAAACATGCCAAACAATATTTAATAAACATCTGCAATAGTCTGCGAAATCTCTACTAACATACTATCTAAATAACTGGGACAAGGCCCATAGCAGACCAAAAACCATACTGAAATAAATACCTAAATGACTATGCCTTCCGAAGAAAAGAAGGGTCACCAACTAAACTCTGAGACAACCTTGTCTGTAGACTCTACTGTGGATCTGGACCCCTAGATTGCACCTCAGTACCTGGGAGGAAGAGGGGGTCAACACAATTGTACTGGCACGCGAAGCGATCTAAAATAGAGTAATTAAATATATATATATATAATACGTGAAATCGTATTTTCATCAAACATTATGCATAAAACAGTTTCTGAAAAACACATGGGCACCTTCTGAAAACATGTAACCTATCTGTAAATCTCAAACTTTGATCTGTGTATTACTTCTGAGTTAGGTGGTATTCCCCATAAGTCTGATATTCCACGGGCGATATGGAATTTGCCATAGACTCGGCGAGGAAGCCTCCAACCCGAGTATGCCGCAAGGGTTGGAGTTATTGAATCTGATATGCCATACGACACTTAAGTTAGTGTATAATAATATACTCGAGTTGGCAAACCACGGTTTTAGGTAATGTGTTTCTTGAACTTAAGCCCTCTTCAGGGAACCACCTAACATCTCTATATGAATTGGTATCGTCATACCAAGACTTGGAAGTCATGATATCTGAGCCATAATAAATTAAGCTAAAGTTTTTATTTAAAGCATAATTTAGACCACGAAAAACCTGCAACTAATATAGAAGATTTTGTGTTTCAAAACTCAAGTCAAAATCATGCAAAAACTTCATCAACATATGGTGGTCTAGTGCCTTTAGCAAATCCATACACTCTTTCATTACATGTATTATGAACATTAAACATTCATGCTAAATTCCCTCTTTAGTGATTTAAAACCACCTTAAAATCATAACAAGAGTTCAATCATTTCATATAGTGTTTTTCAGGGATGCATTGCAAAACAATTCATATGCTATGAGAAATCTGAAAAAAAATCACGAAAGAGGGAATTCACCAAAAATCTTGCTCTCAACAAGAATTCATTCTGAAATATATGGTTTCATACATTCATATTCTCAAATCACTTTGGGGAAGGCCAAAACACTAAAACAATGATGTTAAAACATTTAATACATGATTATATACATAGATTCAAAAAACCCATTCTAAAATATGATTTTTATATTCACATGAGAATTTAGGAAAACCCCGCGTACCACTATTTCAGAAAATAATAGGTGCTTCTTGAAGCCTGTGCATTGGAGATTTCAAATCTCTAATCAATTTTTAAAACCCATAGTTAAATCTTAATTTATTCGGGTTTTTAGTTTGAAATCCTTGGGAGTGTTCTTGAAAATTTTTAGATGAATATGGATGTATTTTGGAGAATTGGGGACTGAATTTTGTGTTTATGGCTGAATAAGGCTGGAAAAAGGACCATTTTGCCCTAAAAACGGAGTGTGTAAGTCACTTGAAACCATAAGATATGCGCCACATATAATATCGCATATATTTACATAGGCGCGGCATATGATATTGCCTATATTTACATTGGAGCCACATATGATATCGCCTATATTTACGTAGGCGCCACATATGCTATCGCATATGCTTTTCAGTGGCCATGTGTGATTGGTTTGGTGATGCATTCTACTTTGAAAGGCCATAAATTCTTTCTCGGGTGTCAGATTTTAGCAAAATTGGTATCGTTAGAAAGTTATCTAGAATACCTATCATTTGACACATAGTAGGCTCTCTAATTCAACATATATAGAAAGTTATGGTCGATGGAAGCTGACATAATTATAACATCCACTAAAACTTAATTCATCAAAAAAGTTTCAACTCGTTTTTGAGTTGAAGGGCCTCTATGGTCTAAATTCATGCTCAAATGGATTCACATACTACATAAACATACAAAATTAGCATAGGATTTAAGGCTCTGGGATTATCAACGCATCAGAGTCATGGATTTTTATTCTAGCCCAAAATGTAGGGTTTTAGATCATGCTAGAGATGTTGCATGATTATGAAAAAAAGAAAAATTGATTTTTATGGTAGTAAACTATGCATCCACCAAGTGTTTGTGAAAATTATTACAAGAGATGAGGCAAAAACAAAAGACATGGGTAAACGAAAAAGTATAATCTGGTTGTTGGAGATTGGTTCTAAGTGTATAATGACTCTAGGATGATTTGGAGTAGTATTCATGAGTTTTCAATTGTGCAAATAACATGCTTAGTATTATAACTTGCATTCTTTGTAGTCATTATAGTGCTAGCTTGAGTGTGTTGAATTTAGTAGAAATCTAAAGTCTCCTTAGCTTATGATGATTATAGTTAAGATTTGTTAGAGGACGAACAAGGCTTTAAGTGTGGGGTGGTGATGTTGAGTGTATTTATGCATTCTAGTATCGCTATTCGAGTCTTTTTAGCGTTGTTTTGAGGATGATTCTATGCTATATGGGTTTATATTGATATAAATGTGTATCAAAGTTTTAAATCATGTGTTTATAAGGTTCAAAGTGAATTCAAAGTAATTTGGTACTTCAAAGAGCCAATTAGAGTTTATTAGGGAAAACTAGTCTTTCTAGCTTGAGCTAGTTGCTTATCTAGTCTATCTTGTTGGATTCTATTGTGTTAATAATGGTTTTAAATGTGTTATTATATGTGGAAAAAGTTTTAAGGAGTGTAAAATGTTCAAGTTAGTCAAGGGAACAGTTGAAACTTGAAGTGAAAGATCATAGAAATCAACCTAGTCTAAGCTCTTGTTTTTGATTCATTGTGATGGATATTTTGTGTTTGTACCTCTAATTCGTGTAGTGTTTTATTGTAGGATACCTTCTAAACTTAATATTGTGATGTAGAATCTGGAAGATCAATGGAAAGATACCATAATACAATGGATGAAAGGAGGAAGGACCAACACTTAACCAAAATTCGAGAAGCAAATTCCAATGAAGTAGTGCGATAAGCGTGCATCGCTTGCTCTATTCCTTTTGAATAGAGGGTTCTTCGCATGCTCCATTCCATAGGAATAGAGGGTGTGATACATGATCGACTCCACCCCCAATCTTTTCACCTAATTGAACTCTAATACGGACATGGCTTACCCCTATGTTATAAATACATATTGTATCATGTTTTTACATACTTTTGGATGTCTTTGAAAAAAGGAAGGCTGCTCTTCACATTATTTAGGGTTTTTTATATTAAATTTAGTTTCTTTAATGATTTGTATCATCAATCAAAGGTATTGGATGATAAATATTTCCATTGAAAGATAAAACTCCCTTTATAGGGTTAATGCCAAGATCATGACTACTTACATTTTGAATTAAGTTTGTTGATTTTCTTATCATTATTGGTTTCTTGTTTATCCATGTTTTAACTATTTTAAGGATTAGCTACCCTTAGAATACATCAATTGTCAACCATTTAATCTCAGGAGAGCGAACAGGGAGATATAACAAGGGAATAAGCAAAGTATGGTTCTTATTTCTTTATAAAATAAGAGACTTGAATTAGCATCTAGGACAGGGTTGTACTTAGATACCTTACTTGATTCACACATAGGATGACAGCTTACATAAATTAAATTGATTATTACAACCCCTCTCAACGTCTAGTTGTAAGGTCCATCTTAGGTAAAGGATTAGAGGTTGGAAAACCATAAACATTTGATTAACCTTATGAATCAACAACCACGATAATCAATCTAACAAATGAAGTTCAGTAACGTAGTATGATTGGTTGTAAGCCTTAACCTTGGGCTTCTATCCATTGATTGTCCTAAGTCATTACTTTTCTGCATTAATTTAGTTTACTTTTAGTTTATGAACTTTCTAAATAATTTTGGTTACTTTCACTCAATTGTTAAACTAGAATTGGATAGTTAGTTAACATATGTCCCTATGGGATCGATAATTAGCTTCTCGAAGGCTACTTTACTACTTGGTAAACCACGTACATTTGTATGTACGCTTGGGAGCTGTCATGAGTCTACAAAAATCTAATAGAATTCTTGACCTAAAATGAATTGAAAGGTCCCACCTCTAACCCCAAAAGTGAGTTCTAAGGTAATTTCTACTCCAAACTAGGAAAAGGTTCTAAAATCCCATTACACAGAGCTAAAGAAGCCTCATAGAGTCCTAAGATAGCAATTCACTGAAGGAATGAGTAGTTAACTCAAATAAGCATAATTACGATTAATTAATTGGCTAAATAATCTACATTTACTAAATTTACAATCAAATAATCATTTCCAACCATTGAACTAGAATTCTATCAAACTAATACTATAATTATGCTCAATTAAAGGGAAGAGAAAGGCTAGCATACCTGGATGCTAAAAAATGCTCAATAAAGTCCGCCAAAATAGATATTTTCTCTTTTGAGAGGCCTCTGTATGATGCCTCACTATTAAAATAGTGATCAACATATTAATACGGGAATAATGATACCCAGATAATATTTTTATGCTCTGGGTCCATAATCGAGTCAAAATCTCATATCGGCTCCGCTTGTGGAATTACACTTTCAAAATTGTCAACACATACCTCTTTGCTCAAGGATTCCTTACCTTCAATGATGAGTAAATTTTGAGCTCAAAGGAAACTTACTTTAACCCATCAAGGAACTAGGGATTTATGACTAAATCTAAGAATTAAACCAAGAATCAAACAAAAACTAACAAGGATTGCAATCAGGGATGACTTTCTGAGCTCACCAACACCCCATGATAACCCAAGAGAAAATCTCCTAATTCTCTAAGCTCTATAAGGATTTAATGCTCGTTGGAATTTGAGAAAATAAGAGAAAATTGGGTGGGGGATAAAATATATTCCTTGTGGTATCGCTTAAGCAGTCACTTGATTAAATAAGTTGTTGTGAAGGAACCCTTGGGGATGCACCACATAGTGATGAAAATTCATCTCTTTCCTTTTATTGCTGATTGATGATAGGTCTGAAAGATCATTAGACCAGCTAACCTAATCAGTACAAAATAGCACCAAAAAGTTTGTTACATAAGAGGACAAAACTGTGCAGACAACACATACGAGCTGTATTGTACCTTGCACATCTAGGGACCTAGTCCATTGAAGTTAGTTTCTTATCATCAAAACTATATATGGAAATTTTCCCTGTTTTAATAATGATGAATTAACCATACAATTTTTGTCATCAATGGACATCTATCACATTTAATCAGTTTTATTACAACCTAAAGATGAATGTTCCCTTATTCATCATACCTCCTTTATCATGCAACACAGAGACCTGGTCCCTTATTTTTAATTACCGTAAAAACCTATAATTTATCCTCTTTATTATCATGTACCTCTATTTAGTGTATTTTTATACTTCTTCACCTTTAAATTATGCACCACATGAGCACACAACACACAGACAGAGCTGGTCCTTACACATGAAGTCAATATTCCCTATTTTGGCATCGTTGAAAAGGATTAACAGTAAACCAAGAGTAAAATAGGCACAAATTTGTTAACACATAGCCACTGGGACAACACTATCATGAAGAACAATTTTAAAATAAAGGATACAAATGATGTTAAAAAATAAGATACATTCATTCATAAAAGTCAGTACTAGTGCAGTAAATAAAAATAACCCATCATAAAGTAATTGTCTTTAAAAGCTATCAAAAGAATCAAGACATGAAACTAACATGAGGTTGATGAGGGAAAAGGGATAACGAGGTTTAGGTAGAGGGAGACTTAGGGAAATGGGATTTAATTAGCATCTCCATTATTGCACTTTTAGCAGCATGGGCATCCAACAACTCTTTGGTGAGGACCTTTACTTTAGCATTAAGTCCTTGAATTTCACCAGTCATATCTACCAATCTCATTTTGAGCTCTGCAATTTTTTCTTCTCTTAGTACTACTACTTATTTTCAACCACAACTGCTCTATTCTTAGGATCAGGTTCATCAGTGTCTTTCTTTTTCTTGACAACTATGTGTTTCGGCCTAATTCGAGCATTGATACCATACTTTTAGTTAGATAACCTAGTTATGTAAATAACATGAACTTCATTTCTTCTTTCCTCTGCAACTATGACAACTTTTGAATTTATGTTCTCTCCTTCTTCAATCTCCACAACTTTAAATTCTTCTTTCTTCTTTACTGCAGCAGCTCTCATAAGCTGTTTTTATTTATTGGTTTAATTATTTTTATACTTAATGCCAACTTCCATTATTTTCTTTTCATAACCTCTTATAGAATAGGTTCTAGTTTACCTTAGAGTCAATCATTTTCTCCTTTCCTCTACTTCCCGTTAGTACCTTCACAGTCTATCTTAGAGGCACTTCCTCCTTATCCTCTTCAATCTCCTTATTTGTTGGTAACAATATATCTTCTCATCCATTTACTTCATAATAAACACCTACTTTCTATTCCACTACATCAACTGAGCTTTCTTTGGCTTCATATGTGAGAAGGAGTAAGCTTTCAGCTACCCCATTCTCATTTATTAAAATATCAATGAGAATTGACTCATTTAGAGGTCTCAAATTTTGTAAAGATGACTTGGTGGGTAAAGTTGACTCAGTTTTTGGTTAGAGACTCATGATGATGCTTTTTATGACTTTTATTATTGAAGGATCAGAGTGTTGGGAATGTTGATCTTGATTATTTTGAATATTACCTACCTCAGAACTTTTAGCTTGGTTAGAGGAAGTAGAATTATTAGCCATTTGATTTTAAGGGTGAGAGAGATTAAATGGAAATAGTTGGGTTTGGAGAGGAAATTCGATTTTGGATAATAGACAAATTTGTTAAAGAACGATGAGTGAAGATATAATATGGTGGTTTAGTAAAGTGTCAATTATTAATAAAAGAGGTCCCTTTTGAAATAACATGTATGAACTTATTAAGTATGACCCTTAATTTTTTAATAAGGAACTAACTGCTTTTGTAATAGAGGAAATACCTATGTCCTATTTTGACAACATTTTATGATTATTATTAGAGCATCCTGTATAGGTACTACCTTGAGAGATTGGAGCAGGTCCCTCTCCTTTGAGTGAATCGTCAAGGTTGTGCATGTCACATTTGTCCACTTCCTATGTTGTTCCCATGGGTGCATACCTTTAAGGGTATAGTATTGAGTTAGACTCACATGCACCTATTTTACCAAGGATACCTGTCTCCTAAACATAGCCAGTTTAGAGTGAAAACAGTGAATCACAAAATAGGTTAAGTTGATTAGATAAATCCGTCTTTAGCCTTTTTCCTTTGTATACCTTTCTTATTCCACAGTCTATTCTTAATGTATGTCTGACGAGAAAGTTCACACTTGACTTTGTTCATACTGATGAAGCTTCATTTTTTGAGATGAGTTTCCTAGGGACCAGGTCCCTCTGGATTTTGACCTGACCCCTTCTTGTTGATCTTTAACTTAAGCTAAGATTAATGATTGGCACTTTGAATCATTATCATTTTCATTTGAATTCTTAAAGCTTTTGCCTCTTCATATTAAGCAACATCACCCCTTTTTCTTCAATTCATAGGATTCTTCTTTTTCTTCCTTCCTTTTTATAGATCTTTTTCACTCAAATAAAAGAGGGATTATGTCCGTAAGAGTAATTTCTCATAGTAAGACACCTTCACCTAAAGTTCCTTGAGAGAGAACACAGTTAGACTTTTAAGAATTGAGCCTTCCTTCTATATTATCACTAAATAACTCCTAACCATAATCCTCTTTCTTAATATGAAATCATGATCACATGTTTGATTTGGGAACCTACTTGAGTTTGAGTTACCAGTAAGAAGACAATAGCGTGATCAACACTTTCTTTGTCCATCTAGGTAGAGAATTCTTCTTCATCTTATTCAAATACTTGAATGCATTGTGTTGCAATGCCCCAAAAATGGGTCCCGAGACGTCATACGGTGCTTAGGGTCACAAGTGATCCTAAGCTACCCCTTCTACATACATACTTACAAGCAACTAAATAAAATACATAAATCTGAGCGTAATCAGCGAAAACATAAAACATCTCTGAACTCGATCAATACAAATTTGAATTTACAAGATTACAACTCTTCTTTTAACAACTGAAATAAAATACATTAACACTACTGACTGTGTATGAAGCCTCTACTAGTATTTACTACAAGTAGCCAGGTCATGACTTCCAACTATCCCAACTCAATATGACTGAATAAAGAAAATACAATACTTCTCAAACTTTATGACTTACTCAAGACCTTGAACCAAAAAGACTCATCACCTGCTGACTGGAAGCTACGAACTAACTGAATATGGTATATACGCTACAACTTGTACCTACGTTATGAGACAATTTAGCACATAGACATATATGTGGATCAGTACTTTGAGGATGTAATGAGTATATGGGGGTGTACGCATTTACATAAAAAATATCATTTCTCTTTATAAAATCATGCATACTAGCATAATTGACTCACATAGCTTGAATAAAAATCTGAAATACAAATCTCATAAATCATGAATAATGAAACACGTACTATAAATCTCATGAGTCATTTCACTTGCTTCTAAAATCTGTATTCTCCTCTTATTCTCACAACTTGTAAGATAGATAAAATCCGAAACTCATTTTGTATAGTACGCTCTTTAGCTTAATACTTTAAATCCATAAAACTGTTTCAAGAGTGGGGGACCAACATAAACCATGTGAGCTGACATGGAGTCCAATGTCTTTCCTACATTGGGGAGAGCTGTTCTACCCTTGCCATCGGAATAAAACCTTAACTCAAGTGATAAATAGATTAACCCACTAAGAGCAAATTCAAAAACCTATGGTGGCACGTAGTTCTAGGGTGTGAGACCTTGGAATCATACCCAACTCGGTGCTAAATGCTACTCCCATACTTATTGCTCATAACTTTTAGGAAATGCACCTTAAAATAGCATAAGAGTTTATAATCAATACAAATTATGTTTCACTTCTTTAAATCTCAAACTATGTGAATAATGTGGATTCCTTGTCTTAGCTTAGGATCAAAAGATCAATTTCTTTCTTGAAACTTGGTAAACAATCATTAAAGAATTAAAAAATAATCTTCTTGAAATATCAAGACTAAATCTTAGGTCTTAAAGCTCATGCTTCAAACTTATGTTAAAACACCAAAAATTTCATACTTGATAATGTAATTGTTGATAAATAAACTCAAAATCTAGAAATTTCAGCAATAAGCATGAAAATATAAATATACTCATGTAATATCGTAGAAAAACATCATAATCAATATGCTTCTTTAAAATACTTCAACAATATCAAAATAGTGAAATGAAGAATCTCAATATCAAGCTTAAACTCAATTGGGAAAATCAAAAAAATCGCATTCCATGCATAAATATATGAAAATAGTCATGTAGTCAACATTTAATCACTTGAAATCTCATAATCTTCAAACAATAAAAATTGGGTATAAACCCTAACTTCAATTTCATGAGAAATCATCTCAAATCATATAACTTTTCTAATTAAAATAAGTTTTGAGCACAAGGATGAAAGATTTATCCTCGTTCAAACCCCACATACCTTGAATTAGAAGCTTTGGATGAACTCTAGCTTTTTGGAATCTATTCGTACTCTTTAATGAGGGTTCTCGAATCCTTTGACTTGAGAACCTTGAATCTTGA
>NC_061121.1:129753083-129803438 GCF_002878395.1 Capsicum annuum | reverse complement strand
AACATTTTAATCTTCCTCAACATCAACAAGGTATCAATGCGTTGAACCATAACTTACTAGACATTTGGACAATGATATGAAGACTCCATACATAATATTTTCAATAATTTTTCTCATCAAAACCATCGGAAAATACCAAGTCTCATTGCAACTTCAATATCAATATTTCTCAATTTGCCATCCAACTCTCATTTAAAGGTACTTGAGACATCAACCCATAGTAGGGATATAGAATTTTCAATATCAATTATAAATTCATAATATAGAAATAGTGGAATGATATTATAATTCAAGGCTTAGCAGATTAAATCATTATACTCTCATAATCAAATACTTTTTGGACATAATTTCATCTCAACATCATACACATATCAGATGAAATAATCCCATAGCTCATGGACAATAATATAATATATAAAACCATATTTTCAATTCATGGTAAAATATGTAAAATCTCATGTCAGTGTAATTCAACAAAAATACTGGGCACAAGATCCAAAGGATAATCTTGTTCAAAGCCCCACATAGCTAAAAATTGAAGATGAATATGAACTTCCAAGTCCGGTACTTTATTCATGAAAATAAAGGGTGCTTCTCGAAGCCCTTAACATGATCAACTCGAATCCCAAATCAATTTAAAATTTCTACGGTTCAATCAAGAGACATAGAAGGATGAAATTTGGAGTAATAGGGTTGGGGTTTGAGCCTTAGGAAATTTTAGAGAAAAATGAGCTATTGAATGTTCTTAATGGACTTAAATCCATGGTTTACCCGGATGAATCGAAGTGGGAAAGACCAAAATACCCTTAAAAATTAAATAATGCCAAATCTGTCCTTTGGTGGACTGTTTTGATAGGCTGAAGTAGATCGACTATAACTTTTTGTTCTGATGGCCAAATTGGATGAAACCAATTTCATCTGAAAGAGGACTTTCAGAGCTTTTTGTTTATATATAGTAGATCATAGATCATTATGTACAAAGAGTTATGATCATTTGAATTTGACCATAAAATTCACCTGGCCTCAGTATTTTTTTCCCGCACATTTACTGTTCACCACTATTCATGGTTAGATCGGAATGATCATAACTCATCGCTCAAGTGTCTGTTTTTGATGATCCACATATAGTTGGAAAGCTTATTCGATGCTCTACGTGATGACGGGTGGCATATCCAGAAATTCCACACAAAAAAATTATTAATCACAATAAATAATAGAATTCAACATATTTTTGTCCGAGATTTTAATAAAAAAATTTTGTGGGGCGTCACATCATCTCCCCCTTGGAAAAATTCTTCCTTGAATATTGATGGGTAGGTCAAGAATACTATGAAAATGAGTATATAGAGAAAATTCATCTTGCCCAAGCATATACTCCATTCTAGATTTTTTTGGATATTGTAGAAAACACACAAGCCAAGATAAACATAGCAATAAGGATTAAATCAAAAGAGAATGATGCCTTTGACATGCTCAGGATTTGTTGGAAATAGGTGGGGATATTTGGCGCACATATCTGCTTCGGCTTCCCAAGTAGCACTCTCCATGGATTGATTTCGCCAAAGTACTTTAACCAAAAGGAACTTCCTTGTTTCTTAGCCTACGAACTTAAAAGTCAAAAACCTCAACTGGAATCTCTTCATATGAAAGGCTATCTTGAATACCCGAGCTTTCGGAAGGATCAATTACAACAGAATCACCAGTAGACTTCTTAAGCATAGAAACATGGAAAATAGGATGGACGTTAGATAACTCCGCGGGCCATTCAACCTTACACGCTACCTTCCCAATGCCATCCACAATCTTATAGGGACTAATGTAATGGGGACTTAGTTTCCCTTTCTTCCCAAATATCTTAACCGCTTTCATGGGTGAAACTTTCAAGTACACTAAATAACCAACATCAAATTCAAGGTCTTTCCTCCTTACATCTGCGTATTATTTTTGATGACTTTGGGTAGTTTTCAACCTTTCCCGAATTAACTTAACCTTGTCCATGGCCTCGAACACTGCATTCAGTCCAGTCGCGGTAGCCTCACCAACTTAAAATCAACCAATGAAAACTATTATTGTAAGCAAACTCGATTAATGCTAAGTGCTCAGCCCAACAACCTTTAAAATCAAATACACAAGCCCTCAACATATCTTCTAAAGTTTGAATGGTCCACTCGGCCGGACCATCTGTTTGCGGATCAAAAGCAAAACTTAAATAAATTTGGGTACCGATACCCTTCAGGAAATATTTCCAAAATGGAGAGGTAAACTGAGTACCTTTGTTAGAACTAATAGCCAAAGGGATTCCATGAAGTCTGACGAGTTCCCGAATATATATTCTAGCATAATCTTTATCTGTATACGATGAATGCACAGGCAAGAAATAAGCTGATTGTGCCAGCCGATTTACGACAACCCAAATCGAATCATGATAGCGACGAGAAGGAGGCAAACCAACTATGAAGTCCATATTCACTTCTTCTTACTTCCAAGTAGGAATGCTAAAATCTTGCATCATACCACTTGGCCTTTGATGCTCTATTTTAACCTGTTGACACGTGGAATACTTTGCCACAAATTTTGCTATGTTACTCTTCATACCGTTCCACCAATAGATTTCCCGCTAATCATGGTACATCTTAGTAGCACCAGGATGGATGGAGTATCATTTACCATGAGCTTCCGACATAATCCTCTACTTTAAGTTATCAACATTAGGAACACATAATGTTTCTTGGAGTCTCAAAATGCCATCTCCTCTTTGGGAGAAAACCTCCACCTTTTGGTCTTTAACTAACTCTTTTAACCTGACCAAGGTAGGATCCCTGTCTTGCTTCTCCTTCACTTTCGAAATTAAAGACTATTCGGAACCACTTTGCACTCCTATACTACCCTCAGCATCACCAAACAACCTAACCCCCAATCTAGCCAAACGATTTACCTCACAGGCCAACTCTTTCTTACCAATCTCCACATGTGCTACGCTACCTATGGACTTCCAACTAAGGGTATCTGCTACTACATTGGCCTTACTTGGATGATATAGCACGCTCATATCATAATCTTTCAATAGTTCTAACCGTCGTCTCTGCCTAAGATTCAACTCCTTTTGGGTGAATATATACTCCAAGCTCTTATGGCCCATGAAGACGTCGACATGGACACCATACAAATAATGTCTGCAGATTTTCATAGCAAAAACAACGGAAGATAATTCAAGGTCATGGGTAGGATAATTCTTCTCGTGAGGCTATAACTACCTGGAAGCATAAGCTATTACCTTGCCCTTTTGCATCAATACACAACCCAAATTAACTCTGGAAGCATCGCAATACACCACAAAACCATCAACACCATCAGGAAAAGTCAACACAGGGGCTGAAGTGAGTCGAGTCTTCAACTCCTGAAAACTCTTCTCACAAGATTCGAACCACAGGAACTTCACTTTTTTTAGGTTAAATGGGTCATAAGAGACGCAATAGATGAAAACCCTTCAACATAATGACGATAATAACTAGCTAGACCCAGGAAACTTTGGCTATTAGCAGGAGAAATAGGTTTAGACAAAATCTTTATAGGCTTTATCTTTTGAGGATCAACTATAATACCTTCGGAAGAAGCAACATGACCCAAGAAGGCTATAGAGTTCAGCCAGAACTCACACTTACTGAACTTAGTATACAACCGATGAGTTCGAAGAGTTTCCAACATGATTCGGGGATGATCTGCATGATCACCCTCACTTTGGGAGTATATAAGAATATCATCAAGCAACACTATTACAAATAAATTTAGATATGGTCGGAATACACGGTTCATTAGATCCATGAAAGCCGCTGGAGCATCAGTTAACCCGAAAGTCATCACTAGAAATTCAAAATGACCGTAACAGGTTCGGAAGGCTTTCTTGGGGATATCACATTCCCTAACCTTAAGTTGGTGATAACCGGAATTGAGGTTAATCTTCGAAAAGTAGCTCGCACTTTGCAATTGATCAAATAAATCATTAATTCGTGGAAGCGGATATTAATTATTGATAGTAACACTATTAAGCTGTCGGTAATTAATATACATCCATAAAGAACCATCTTTCTTACGCACAAACACGACAGGTGCACCCCACGGGGACACACTAGGTCTAATAAAGATTTTGTCTAAAAGATCTTTCAATTGCTCTTTCAACTCTTTAAGTTTCGAAGGAGCCATCCGATACAGAGGAATGGAAATAGGCTGAGTATCAGGAAGAAGGTCAATCCCAAACTTGATCTCTCTATCAAGAGGTACTCTAGGGAGATCTTTCAGAAAGATATCAAGAAACTCATTAACAACATTAATTACTGAATGGTCGGGGTTTCAGACTTAGTGTCTTTAACCCAAACCAAATGGTGGATGGAACCCTTGGAAATCAACTTCCTAGCTTTGAGATAGGATATGAAATGAACCTTAGGAATCATAGAACTTCTGGACCATTCGATGATAGATTCATCTGGAAACTAAAACTTGACCACATGGGCAAGATAATCAATAGAAGCATAGCATGAGTGAAGCCAATCCATACCCAGAATGATATCAAAGTCAACCATATCTAGCTCAATCAAATCAGCATACATAGCCCGATGAAAGACAGTAATGGGACATTTCTTATACACCTGCTTAGCAATGACAGACTCTCCTACCGGAGTAGAAACCAAAATAGGTTCAGAAATTAGTTCAGTATCCATTTCAAAATTCACAGCAACCAAAGGTGTCACATAAGAAAAACTTAAACCAGGGTCCATCATTACATAGACATCAAAATAGATAAGACGGAGCATACCAGTGACAACATCGGGAGAGTCCTCCTTCTCCTGAAGAGGTGGTATAGCATAGAAATGATTTTGGCGTTGACCGCCAACAGTACTAGATGTGGCAACCTGAGGAGGAAAAAAATAGGCTGTGAGAGGTGGGGCACTGGTAGCCTAACTCTGGGAACGGGCATCACGACTCTGCTGTCTGGCATGCAGGCAATCTCTAAGTATGTAGCCCAACTTGCCACAACTAAAGCAACCCTGCTGCCCCATATAACACCTCCCTAAATGGTCTTTACCATACTTAGTACACGAAGAAGGATGAGGTCGGTTGATTACACTATCCTGAGACTTAGAAGGTACCGACCTATTCTCGAGCTCCTACCAACTCCGATATATGGGAGCACTAGATGAGGAATGCACAAGTATAAATGGGCATCTCTAAAATGAAGGACGACTCCCTCCGAAGAATCTAGTCTGACCAGACCCCTGTTGCTCCGATCTGACTCTCTTAATCCCTCTTACTCTTTCCCTCTCCTTTATTTTATCTAAATAAATCTATTGGGCATGAATCATTAACCTAAGAAGATCAATCTCCCTGTTGATCATAGTAGATCTACATTCTTTTACCACATAACTCGACACCCTAGTTAGAAACTTGCTCATACTAGTCCTCGAGTCTGCCATCATATTAGGAGCATACTTCGATAGCTGATTAAACTTAAGACAATACTCCTTAACTGACATGGATCCTTGTCTCAAATTCATAAACTCCTCTATCTTAGCTTCCCATAACTTAAGAGGAAAAAATCTATCCAAGAAAGCATCTTCGAACAATTGCTAAGTCACTAGAGCGGTATTTTCCTATCTGCTCTTATTCCACATCTGTACGCAGTCATAGGCAACATCCTTCAACCGATAAGAAGCCAGCTCCACACTTTCTTCCTCGGTCACATACATAATCTGCATAATTTTCTTCATTTCATCAACATACATCTGTGGGTCGTAACCTACTCTCGACCCATGAAACTCTGGTGGATTCATCCACATAAAGTCATAAATTCGTGCTGCTGCTGAATTATTTTCCTGCAAAGGTAGAGCATTAGCTGGAGTATTGGTGGTAACTGCCTAGGTTGGTTGTTGTTTCTGCGAGCTCGACGTGGAGGCATTTTCTGTCATAAGAACGCATGAATTAACAGTAGAAGGAAATAGTTGTAAGCATAATAGACTCTTGTAGAAATAAAGAAATGACTTTTCCTAGAACTCCCCGCATCCTCTTGATCATAGGTGTGGTGTACTACACATCGATGCTCAAGACTCTATGTAACGCGGCTTGTCAAACTCCCTAGGACTCATCACAACCTTAGTCTCTGATACTAAGTTTGTAACATCCTAAAATATAATCCCGAGATGCCACACGGTGAACAAGGTAACATGTAGCCTCAACCTAATCCTATAAGCCAAAATACTACCCTTGAGTTGCAACACAACAACATACACGCTACGCAAAGCATATATACATAAGTACATATCATATCAGAGTGCACATCGCACGAAATATCGTTTGACTGTACATATATGGAATGTCTATACATAAACCAACCCAACAATACACTAGTCTGACATAGCCTCTATACAACAAAATCAACGATCCATTGGGACAAACCCCCAACTGACTCAATAGACCAAAGGGATCACAAAACAACAGCACCAAAACTAGTAACTTGGTCCTTGAACTACGAGGACTCACAACTGAAGGAACGTAGATACAGTAGTCGGATATCACTATCGCGGCTGCGACTGAGTACCTGAGCCTACATCATGGTAAGAATGTAGCCCATAGAGAAATATATGGGTCAGCACAAGATACATACTGAGTATGTGGGGACACATGCAAAATATAAATAATATCATAAATTTCATAAAAACGCACATACGGACCATAATGACACACATGGATTGAGTGACATTGAATCATGCAACTTATAATATCTTAGATAGGAAATATTGGAGAAAAACCTCATAAATCATTATAGATCATCATAGGAAAATTGACTTACCACTTCAAAACTCGGAGTGACTCAGTATTTTAATAAACATGAATCTTATGCACAGAGGAGTTTCCTATAATCGACAACCCCATGTGAGCTACGTGGAATACCAATGTTTGAAACCACCAATGGCGGGAGCGTCATACTCTTTGCTAGGAAGTACTACCTTAAGATTGCAATAATCATAACCGGGCTCTCTGGCCAATAATATCATCATCAAAGAACCCTACGGTGGCACATAGGTTTGGGGAAATACCAAATTTCCCTCTCGGTGCTAAGTGCTACTCCCCGACAAGCTCAGAATGCATTAGGAAATCCACCACAACATCATAAGGGTCTATCATAAAGACCAAATCAAATCTCTTTCCCATTTCTCAAATCTTATCAATTTGTGGATTCCTAACTCAACACATTTTAGCTCAAAATATTTTAATCTTCCTCAACATCAACAAGGTATCAATGCGTTGAACCATAACTGACTCAATATTTGGACAAGGATATAAAGATTCAATACATAATATTTTCAACAATTTTACTCATCAAAACCATTTGAAAAATACGAAGACTCATTGCAACTTCAATATCAACACTTCTCAATTTGCCATCCAACTCTCATTTAAAGGTACTTGAGACATCAACCCATAGTAGAGATATATATTTTCCAATATAAATTATAAATTCATAATATGGAAATAGTGGAATGATATTATAAATCAAGGGTTAACAAATTAAATCATCATACTCTCATAGTCAAATACTTTTTAGACATAATTCCATATCGACGTCATACACATATTGGATGACATAATACCATAGATTAAGGACAATAATGTAAGATATAAAACCATATTTCCAATTTATTGTAAAACATGTAAAATCTCATGTCAATGTAATTCAACAAAAATACCGGGCACAAGATCGAAAGAATAATCTTGTTCAAAGCCCAATATACCTAAAAATGGAAAATGAATATGAACTTCCGACTCTGGAACTTTATTCACAAAAATAAAAGGTGCTTCTCGAAGCCCTTAACATGATCAACTCGAATCCCAAATCAATTTGAAATTTCTACAGTTCAACAAAGAGACATAGAAGGATAAAATTTTTGAATAGTAGGGTTGGGGTTTGAGCCTTAGGAATTGTTGGAGACAAATGAGCTATTAAATGATCTTAATAGATTTAAATTCATGGTTTACCCAGATGGATTGGAGTGGGAATGACCAAAATACCCTTAAAAATCAAATAATGTCAAATCTGTCCTTTGGTGGACTATTTTTTTAGGCTGAAGTAGATCGACCATAACTTTTTGATCCGATGGCCAAATTGGATGAAACCAATTTCATTGGAAATAGGACTTTCAGAGCTTTATGTTGATATATAGTAGCTCACCCAGATCATTATGTACAAGGAGTTATGATTGTTTGAAGTTTACCCTAAAAATCGCCTTGCCTCAGTATTTTTTTCTTGCCTTTTTACTGTTCACCGCTATACATGGGTAGATCGGAATGATCATAACTCATCACTCGAGTGTCTGTTTTGGATGATCCATATATCGTTGAAAATATTATTCGATTCTCTATGCGATGACTAGTGGTATATCTAGAAATTCAACTCAGAAAAATTATTAATCATGATAAAGAACAGAATTCAACATATTGTCATCTGAGATCTTAATGGAAAATCTTTCCATGGCATCACAGTTTAAGAGGCTTGAAAAAAGTCCAAAGTGCCCTTTTTAACTTTTGTACGAAGCTGGAAAAATTAAAATGGAAACCCAATTTTATGGGCCACTGCAACGCGCTACTTCGCGGTGGCTCACTAGAAATTGACAAATGGGAATCTGGGAGTCACCGCTATGTGGAGCCATTGTGTTGTCCCACTGGTTGGAACCTGGACCGTTATAGTTATGCATCACGATTGTGCTAGGCCATAGGAATTTGAACAATTGTTAATAGACCCTCTCTGCAATGCGCCAAACACTAAAATGACGGTCTTTTACGACTAGAACTTATATTAGCCATAACTTCTTACCTGGTTATCGGATTTGGGAGAATATTATATCATTGGAAAGCTAATTAAATTTTCCACACTATTAAAATTTAAAATTAGGAAAATTGTAGATTATTTAAAAATTACTCACTTTAGAAGTCATTCCTCAATCTTATAAAGACGAATTTAGGCTTAAGGAAAGTTGGGGGTATTACATGTGTATTCTCCAATTGACCGTATCTAAATTTGTACATTTCATCACTTATCTAACTTTAAAAATTTCCTTTTGTATGCCTAAGTGTCCCACAATGATTGCACACAGGTTTGGGAGCCTTTTTTCTGGAATTATTGAAAGTCTTTCCTTGACACCTAGTAGGTTGGTATTCTTCTTGGCATCCTAGTCCTTTTCCATTATTAACACCCTGACTAATAAAATTATAAAGAATCTCTGAAGAAGCAGTCCATTTAAGAGATTTATTCAATTCTTCTTTTAAGCGAACTAGGTCCTTCTCTAACTCTTCATTCATGTGAAGTGTAGACATAAGATATTTTTGAGAATCCCTCAGCGTTTCCTCAAGATCAATTTGAAGCCTTGAAGCTTCTTTCTTCACTTTTTCATCTACCTCATTTACCTTCATCATACGACTCATTAAACTTAGATTTGTAGATTTTATTTTTGTGAACAACTCTTCAGTTTCAAAATTTTGTAATACTAAAGAAATCAACTTATGCTCTTTGTTATCTATTTTTTCTTCCAAGGAATTCTTCTCAGTAGTTAGTTTATATACAGAGTTAGTAAAGACACTAGCAATCCTTTTAATATTTCTAGTAGTATAATTATCTAGATTCTCTTTAATATCTAAAATAGTTATCTCCTTTTATTTTTCATCCTTTGTGTTTTCCATGAATGCAAACACAGAATCATTGATAACTAGATTGTCTTCCACTTCAAGCATTGAAACAAATCCAATCATTTCATCTTCACTTGAATCACTGGAAGAGTCTCCCTATGCTTCTAGAGCTTACTTTATAACATATTTAGTTGTTGCCTTCCTTCTTGAATTATTAGGGACCTGGTCTTTGTTTTTTACTTTCTCACCAGCATGTTTGAGGTAATCTTGATAATTTGCTTTAAGCATGGGACATTGCTTAATAAAATGCTTAGGACTTCTATATTTATGGGAAACGTCAACATTGTTGTCTTTTTTGTTACTGCTTCCTCTCATTTGGAATTGACGACTCTTCTTCAAAGCACTAGCAATTCTTTATGCCAAATAGGAAATCTTAGTGTCATTTATATTTGGATCATGTTTGGAAGATTTTAATACTAGGGATTTTTCCCTTTTTGCATCAGTTTTCTCTATCTGTTCCTTTTTCTAAAGTTTCTAAATTTCATATCAGTTCATCCATGGTGAGGGTCTTCCAGTTTCTGGCTTTAGTTGTGGAATCTACTGTGCTTTTCCAAGATTCAAGAAGAACACCAACAATTTTTCTCACTTTTTTATACAATGGAATCACTTCTCCCAGGAAGTAAAGCTCATTATTGATAGAAGTAAATCTTTTATGCATTTGTTGGAATGTTTCTCATTCTTTCACAATGAAGGTTTCATACTGAGAAGTCAATATGTATTTTAGAATATTTCATATCAGTAGTACCTTCATGTGTAATCGTCAAGCATTCTTAAATATTTTTGGAATTTTCAAATGCTGAGATTCTGCTATATTCATCTGGCCCTATACCACAGACTTGAGATTTCTAGGCCTTGTAGTTTTTCTAAAGCTTCATTGAGTTTTCATTCGTATTCTCTCCTATTTTTTACTACCATTCTTGTTATTTTTCATTCTTTGACTTCATCAATTGGAACATGACCATCAATTTTTATGTCCATAAGTTCACTATCTTTAGCCATAATGAAGTCAAACATCCTGATTTTCCACCAGCTATAATATTGCTCATTGAATCATGGTGGTCTAGTGATAGATTGCCCTTCTTCTAGATTTACATGGAGAATCCATGCTAACAAGGACACTCTAGGTGAGAAACTTTTTGAGTAACCTCACTCTGAGACAATTGAAGGAACCCTTAGGGATTCACGACTCAGTGAGGGACCAGGTCCCTCAAAGTCAATCACAGGCAAAATACAGTAAAGTTCCCAGTAATTAAAAGATAATGCGGGAAGAGTAAAAACATAAGATACTAACATGGGAACCCATGAAGAGAAAAAATAAGGCTTGCTCTCAAAAATACCTCAAGAAATCAACTATAGGAAACCACCTAATTAAAGCCTAAATTACTCTTATATCATTAGTAGTTCAGTTACAAATCTGTACTAACTGAAGAACAATTTAAATTTAAGCTCACATAAATAGCTAAGAACTTAGTGGTGTCGAAATTGGGTTTTTACTTCCTCTATTCACACTTTGTATTTGCCAAAAACCATTTGATGAAGAGGCATCTCTTTTTCTTTTATAATTATGTAAAGATTAGTGTTGAATGATCATTGAACCAACTTTCCTAGGCAATAAAAAATTGCACCTGCAAAGTTGTTACACAAGAAGACAAGACTATGTAGACAATACGTGCTAGCTTTACCGTACCTTGCATATCCAGGGACTTAGTCCCTTGAATTTAGATGCTAATCATTAAATCTACATATAGAAGGTTACCCAAAAATTGGCCTAGGATCGCTTAAGAGATCCCTGGAACATGGATGACCCTCGTTAAAGCGGATACGATATTGTGTAAGCGACATCAACTTTAGACAATATGTGCCAGCTGTGCTGTACCTTGCATATCCAGGGACCTAGTCCCTTGAATTTATTAGCTAATCATTAAAACTACATATGGAAGGTTTCTCCTAAATCGGCCTAGGATCGCTTAAGAGATCCTTGGCACATGGATGACCCCCGTTAAAGCGGATAGGATGTTGTGTAAGTAATATCAACTTTAGAGATCAATCCTCCACTAAAGTGACATTTCGCGACCGACCTCGGTATCTAAACCAAACAATTGGCTGCTAAAGTAGCCATTGCTTAAGTGGGCAAAGTTTTTCTTTAGTGGTTCCACTAGCTGAGTTCATGCACCTGCTAAACTTGGATTTTGCCATGTTTGCACCGACCCTTCGAGATTCATTTAGAATTTTGTGAACACAAATGAACTATTCTACCCTATCAAATTAAACATTTTGAACTCAATATGAGTCATCAAAATTTTCATCTTGAGTTTTTAAAAAAAATGAGGGCCAGACATCCAAGGGCCACTTTTACAAAATCTGCCCAATAGTCCAAAATGAGCCCAGAAGCCTAAATTTGACATTTCAGAGGTGATGGAACTATAAGAATTGACATAGGAGTCATAAACTTAAAGTTTACGCTCGATAACCAATCTTTACTAATGAAGACTTTAAATTGGTAATTGACTTTAAATTTAAATTAACTTCCTGATAACTCAACTATCAGCTCTAAAAAGTCATAAATAACATATGACAACTTTAGGAAATCTCTAAATGGCAAAAATGTATGGAAAAAAATGAAATTATTCATTACAATATCCACTACCAAAAGGACTTTCATCCGTGATACTAAAGGGTTAAGATGTACTTGAAGGCTCAAACTAGTGGGGATACAAGGCCTGCATCTCGCTCTCGATCTCCAAAGTAGCCTCCTTTACTAGGTGGTTTCTTTAATGAACCTTAGCTTCAGGAATATCCCTACAAAATATCTTCCTAACATCCTTGGCTAATGTGAGAACTTGCTCTTTCATTAAGGTCAGTCTCTCATTGAACAGAGTCGAGTCCCACTGAAGTGCATATGACTCATTCGGGATGTGACGCCACAACATAGAAACACAAAAATAAGGATGACCAATAGCAAAATTTGGGGGCAATGCCAACTCATAATCCACCTCTCTATCTATGTGAAGTGTATCAAAAAGCCTAATATATCTTATATTTATCTTGCCTTCCTCCCAAACCTCTTCGCTCCCTTCATGGATGATACTAAAAGAAATACCTGATCTCTAATTCTAAATCTCAAGGCACAAAGTCTGTAATTTTCATACACCTTTTTTCTAATCTAAGCTTTCACCAATGTATCTGAATCACCTGACTCGATCCAATAACTTTCAAAGTAAGTCCATACCACGGGGCTTCAATCGAAGGTCTTAAACCACCCTATTGGAGATCAATAACACTTACCTTGTAGTGCCATGAGTAGTTCCATCATAATACTAAAAATGTAACAATTTTTATATGCGAACTCCACTAATGGTAAGTTCTTCCCCCACTAACCTCTAAATTAGATAACATAATCTTGGAGCATATCCTCAAGAATTTGAATAGTCTACTCTGATTTTTTGCCAGTCTGAGGGTGAAAAGTAGTTTTATCATCCTCCTTGGTACCCAATTATTCCTAAAAATCCCTTCATAAGCTTGAAGTAGATATCGAGCCCCTGCCTAAAATAATTGATATAGGTACTCTAGTAGGTGAACTATCTCACAAATAGAGACACATGCTAACCTCTAGGTTCTGCAAGACATCTAAATAGGAAGGAAATTTGCAAATTTAGTTAACTGATCTACAATGACCCAAATAATGTCGGAACCATAGGAGGTGCGAGGCAATACACTAACCAAGTCTATAGAGGTCCATTCTCACTTTCACTTGGAAATGGTCAATCTCTGAATCAGTCTTCCATGACTCTACGCTCGTCCTTCACTTATTGATAACATAGGAAATGATCCAAAATATCTACTATATCTCCCTTCATGGCACTCCACCATTAGTGTTGCATCAAATTTCTATACCTATTAGTTTTTCTATGGTGAATAGAGTTTCTAGAGTTGTGAGCCTTAAATAATATCAAATAAATCAAGTCACTAACACTCCAAACATATGTACAACCATCTATCCCAGAATACCTTCAGAATGCATGGTAGGCCTTTAGAATCACACTTCAACACTAGATCATGGATGACATAACATCCCTTATCCTAAAACTAATGACTATGAATCTACTCAAATATGGTAGAACTTTTTTCAAAATTAGTAAGGATCTTTCTAGAATATTAAATATCAAGTCACACCATAAATTTTGCTAAGGGAAGGATGTCCCATGCCAACAACCTCGCAAAGACTGTAATTGAATCCATTTTACACAAACCCACTGCCTTTTAGCTTAAGTTGTTTGGAATTACATTCATTATGACTTAATGGTTTAGAATAAAGATGTCATAGCCCTTCAGTAACTATATACACCATTGATTCCCCTAATTAAGCTCTCTATGAGTCATAAGATGAAGAAGACTATGATGATCAATGTATATCTCAAAATGAATGCCATATAATGCCTCTAAATATTAAGCATAAAATCTACCAAAGCCAACTCCAAATCATGAGTGGGGTAGTTATTCATAGAACCTTCATCTACCTCAACACATATGCTATAACTCAAAACTGCTACATCAAGTCACAACTTAACAAATACTAAAGAAATCACAATATATGGTAAACCACTCGCCCTCAATAGTAGCAACCAAGATAGGATATAAAGTAAGATAATACTCAAGCTTTAAAAAGATGAACTCATGTAATGACCCTTAAGGTCATTGTCTGTGTTCTAGCTTATTTAATTGATAAAGCTTCGATATAGCCTCCCCAAGTTATTAGTAACTTGCCAAAGTTGATAGATTGGTTACCTGGCAGTTCTTTTTATTTTAACACAACTTTATAGATTTGAAGTCTTCGTTGGTCCTAATTGACCACTAAGAAAAAACTATAGTAAACTAACTTAAATGAAAAATCCAAATTCACCAACGTGTTCAGGACGTCAAAATATATATGGTTACATATCTTATTTTCTTGAATCAAACTCTTAATGCATCTCGAGGCATTGACCGAAGCCTAAAACCAAGTTCTAAGATTTAGCCATGCTTTGCATATTAGTAGATACCATGACCACACTGATGTGGGTGTGACCACAGTACCATGACCGCATCTAGGAACGGGCACGACCATGAGACTTGAGGGCTTGGCATGCCTATTTAAGGGTTGTTTTGCCCAAAATTTTGCTATTTTGTGCCTCCCCCTTAAGCTATAATCCTTAATGGAGAGTAAAATCTTCCAAGTGAGTCTTGTGGGTTTAATAGGACATTAAAAAAGTTATGTAATCAAATCTTTCTACAAATCTAAGGAATGATTCCTTTTAGTTGATGCTAAATTGTTGATTTCTAGACCCAAAACCCGTATGTCATTGAAACCTTGAAACTTAAATTGAACTCCATATGTGATCTATTTACTCAAATTTATTGAGGTTTATAACTCCCTAATGATAGTTGAACAATAGGTTGGTCTCGGAAACTAATTTTTTGAAGATAGAACCCACTTGGGGGTTTTGTGTTATTTTTAACCCGTGGCACAATGATGCCATAATTGGTATTATTATTCATGTTATAATGCTTTGATTGTATTGATTATAGCTTGTCTTGTGTAAGAAAAGGCTTCAAGAAGTGGAAATGTAAAGATTGTTGGTTCGTTAGTTGCTTGGACTCAGGGTAGGTTAGGCATACTAAAGTTAAATTAAACTTGATTTTAGTATAATTGTTGATATCTTATGAGATTGTTCAGGGTTTAGAAGATAAAAGGTTGAATGGTGATATTTGGGATTAATTGATTCTTACAGGTTATTAAACTTACAAAGTGTGATGCTTGACCCATAGACTAGAATCTTGGATAGTTCTACTAGTAATTTCATGAATAATAAGAGAACACTTTAGTTACTCTAATAGATGAGAATGATGTTTCTCCCTAACCTTTAGGGTATGTTAACCAAGATATTCCTTAGTTAGGAAATGGCCTTGGTGTTTGGGTTGACTTAGAAGAAATAGTTGAAGAATATTTCCCCTATAAGCTTAGTAAGGAATGATAAGCCCTTATAAAGCAATTTAGATAACTTTGCCTAAATCCGGGTAGATGTTAGTCTTATGATACTGAACTTTGGCCTTCTTGTGATGTAGGAGTGGGACTTGACCCGCCTTAGGATTGAACTATTAAATCCTTTAGAGACCAAGATACTTGATAAACGTCTAAATTAAGTTATTTAGATTACTATGGTAAAACTCAATTGTCGGTTGGATAATGTGCATACTTGATTAATTATCTTGTGTTCATGATGTAGATAACCTTGGAAAAGTAGTGATTATGTATATTATTTAGATACTCTTGCTTATGCTTCTACTCATATTATATGGTGATAGTTAATAATGAAGTATGATGGTGTATGTTACCCTACATACCTATTACTCTGTTATTCGTTCTTGTACATTTTTATTGCTTTTGACTATATATGTAAAGGTTATGACTATATGATGATGCCTGGTGAATCTAGAGGATATGTTGATTTTATGATAATGCCCGGTGAATCCAAAGGATATGTTGATGTTATGATGATGCCTGGTAAATCTAGAGAATATGTTTATGTTATAATGATTTCAGATGATTCCAGAGGATATGTTGATATTATGATGATGCCCGGTAAATTTGGAGGATATGTTTATGCTAAGATGATGCCCGGTATAAGATATAATGTGCTTCTTTTCTTGTTTTCCCTTTTGCCTATCTGTTGACCCATTCTACCTCTTGTTTCAAGCATCCTATACTCCTTTGGACTCCAAGCCTGTTAAACATTCTACACCACAACTCCTTGGTCCTATGACATTAAATTAATATGTGGTCTTGTGTTTCTTCTGCATTGCTATAGAATACACAAGTATCATCAATAGTGATCCCAAACTTCGTAAGTCTATCCACAATTGCCAGCCTTTTCAGTAGTTCTAACGATAAGATTAAGTTATGCCTTGGATCTATTCTGGCTTACAGAAGTATACTCTTCCATTGCACCTTTGTAAATTATGGGAGCATAGTAATATAGAGTTTTTTGATAGAGAACTTCCCCCTTACTATTAATGTATTCAGCTTGCTATGAAGGTTTTCTTGCAATCTAGGTGCCTTCATGATAAATTTCATGGAATCCAAGATCTTCCTATTCATCTAGGTAGAATTTTTTTTATTGTCACAGTCCTTAATTGCAGTTCCTTTCATATAGTAGATGTGCACCCACTAGATCCACATATTATCAACTTTTTACGCTAGTGCACATAGTTGTATAGCTACTGCTAATTTGTTCCAAATACATAGGTTTAACACATTTAGTCCCCTACTTCTATTGGCATACATAACTTATTCCAAGAGACCAAAGCTATCTTTGATGGACCTATGTTTCCTTTCCTTAAAAAGATTCTACATTGTGTATTACTTAGTTTTATGATATTCTTAGGTAGGATAAATGTTTGAGCACAACAGGTTGCATGCCAAATGTAATAGCCTAATCAGTTGGAGCCTACCTCAATAAGCCAACAGTTTTATTGACCAATACTTCACTTTTTCTAGGATTTTATCTCCCAATGGAATACACTGGTCAAATGTTAACTTCTTTGAAGAGAGAAAGACACCCAGATATTTGAAGGGTACGTTACCTTAACTATATCTAAGTCATTGTATAAGTTGTTGCTTCACCTCTTCTTTCACTCATGTTTGATAGATTGAATTCTTCCTTGATTGGCCTACAATTCTAAATCTTTATAGAATTTTGTAAAATATTGTAATATTAATTCAATATAAGAACTCTTAGCTTTGTAGAATAGTATCAGGTCATCTGTAAGATAGATATGCACTAATCCCAGAGGTTTTCATCTTGGTGGAACTGGAAACTTGGATTTATTGTTATCATAAAACATTCCCTGTGGAGGTATTCCATAGAAATTACAAATAGATAAGGAGGAATAAAGTCACTTTTTTGAATACCTCTTGTAACTTGGAAATGCCTTGTCAGTCTACCATTCAGTATAAGGGAGACACAGATGTGACACACGCCATAATCCAGCCAATAAACTTTTAAGGGAATCCCATTTCTACAACCATATTCCTTAGAAAGAACCATTTTACAAAACTATATGTGTTTCTTATGTCAACTTTTAGGACATATCTAGGAGATAAACCTTTTATACTATACCATTTTAGAAGCTCATGACTGAATAGAACATTATTAATTGAGGACCTTCCTTCAATAAAAGCTGACTGTGCAGGAATTATAATAGTGTTCATTACTGTTTTCATTCTATTTTTTAACACCTTTGTAATAATCTAGTAAACAGTAGTGCAGCAGGCTATTGGTCTATAATCTTTAACAATGGCAGTAGCAAGGACCTTTGGTACCAGTGTTATAGCAGTACAACTGAAAGACTTAAGTATCTTGCATGAGCTAAAGAATTCATGGAATGATTTAATGACATAATTTTTAAAATAGTCCATTGACTTTTTAAGAGTTCTGCAGGCATTCTATCAATACCAGGTGTCTTATCTATAGGTATCTCTTTTATTGCATTGTAAATTTCCTCTTTTGTGACCTCCTGGATAAGTGTGAATTTTCATGTAGCAGTCAAGAAGGGTCCTCTCTTTATAACTTCTAAGTTGGGGTAAAGAACCTCAGTAGCTGCAGTTCCTAGTAGATTATTAAAAAAAGAGATAAACTTCTTTCCACTAGCTCAGAATCAGTAATCTTTGTTCTATTTGTATAATAAATAGAGGTGATTGCATTTCTATTTGCTATAATTTTGCATTCAGCATGGAAAAATTTTGAGTTGGAATCACCATATGTTATCTAGGTAGCTTTGGACTTCTATCCTAATGCTTGTTCTTCCACTAAGATCCACTTGTACAATTCTTGAATCTTCTCTTTTTCATCCTCAATCAGTTGTTGGTTTAAGTGACCGAAGCAAGTTGATCCTGTATAAGACCAATCCTCTATCTAGTACTTTAAAGGTGCTGATAATAAGATGCCATGTAGGAGTTGAGCTATTTAATATTTTCTTTAAAAGCCTTGATTTGTTGAGCTAATTGGTACATTTTTGTCCCTCTATATCTCTGCATCCAAGTATTTGCCACAATCACAAGGACCTATTGGTGGTTGATTAATGTATGGAATAGTTTGAATAGTTTTAGCCTACTGCTAACTATAGTGGTTCACTGTATCATCACTGATAACTAATTTGAGATGCCAGGGGCCAAATACTTTACCTCGAGTGTTCCACACATCTGCAACCATTGATAATTGCCCGAATTCCAGTCTATTCTAGAGTACACTCTATGAGCTTGTTCTTGCTTATTATAGAATAAAAAATAGAAACCTTTGAATCTTATGGGGGTTAAATGCATAGTTTTAACAAAGTCTCTAAATTCCTGAGTTTCACCAGGTGCAACTTGAGAGCCCAGTTTGTTCTCAGTACTCAACACAGAGTTAAAATCACCACTTAAAATCAAAGGCTCCTGGATAGCATTGCCCAAACTTATCAGCGTAGGCCACAAAGTAGCTCTTTCAGCATTTGTATCTTTTGCATAAATTACAGTATAATATGTTTTAAAAGCTTTCATAGGGCATTTAATATTGTATTTTATAAACTGTTCATGGAACTACAATATGTACTTGTACAGAGATCCTCCAAAGCAACTAGATTCTCCCATTTAAATCCTCAAGATAATTTCAGTATGAACTCCATCCCTGTGCTACCTTTGCTAGTATGTCATCACTTTTATGTTGCTTTACTTTTATCTCTAGACAACCTATCAGATCTATCTTCTACTTTTAGAGAAAGAGCTTAAGATCTTTCTATTTGAGGGAGTCATTTAACCCCCTCACATTCCAATTAGTTCGAATCATTTTATATTAGGTGCAGGTCCTAAATCCTCAGGCTTATCCCCTTCTTTTTCAAGACTTGCTAGTAAATTAAACTGGTTTGTTGTATCTGTAGCACTAGTTCTCTCCTTTTCTTGTTTTCTTTCCTTAACACTAGTTTGATTTTATTGGCTAGGTATTCTTTGTATAGCTTTCTTTTTTTGTGGTTAATATAATCCCTTTACCCTTCCAATCTTGTTTAATTGGCCTTTTTCTTTGATGTTGGGTGTATTTATGCATTGTAGTGTCACTATTCTAGTCTTTTTAGCTTTGTTTTGAGGATGATTCGTGTGCTATATGGGTTTATAATGAGATTAATGTACATATGAGTGTTAAACCATACGTTTATAATGTTTAAAGTGAATTCCAAACAAGTTTGTACTTCAATAAGTCATTTAGAGTTCAATCAAGGAAACTAGCGTTACTAGCTTGAACTAGGTGCTTGTCTAGTTGATCCCACTGGATTGTATTATGTCCCAAATGCTTTTAATGTGTAATTACAAGTGGAATAACTTTTTGTTATTATGCAAGGTTCAATTTGATTATTTTCAGAGTCTGAACATAACGTTAAAGATCAATGCAAATAAACCTAGCCTTAGCTCTTGTTTTGATTCATCGGCATGGATATTGTTTTGTTATGATCTCTAATTTGTGGTGCATTATGTAGGATTATTTGTGAGCTGAATATGATGATATTTTGATGTTGAAAAGGTTAAAAATCCAAGGAAAATACACCACAAGTCAAGTGATGAAAGATTGGAGGATCAACACTTAACCAAAATTCAGAAAACAAATTCAAGCATGTGCCCACGATTTGGGCACATCAGCACCTCCATTCCAGTGCTCTCATGCCTTAGAAAAGTATTTTTAGATCAAATTCCAGTGTGTTCCCGCAATTTTCCCATGATGTGGGATCTATTTCTGGGTAATAGGGCACATAATGCCCCCTCCAGAATAGTGCAATGGAGCTCGGATGTGTGCTCTATTCCACGCCTGACTTGCATGTTGAATCCTTGTCCAACATGACTTGGGATTACCCTATTACTATAAATAAAACTTTTTACACATTTGAATTTACTCTTGGACATCTTGGACCATTGAGAGGCTACTACAACTTCATCTTTTTAGTTTTACATTATTTTTTTAGCATTCTTTTAGATTATAACATGTATTCATTCATTTGGATCATGATTATGACTATGAGTGAATGAGAACCCTCTTTCTGGGGTTAAAGCTAAGAACATGAGTACTATTGTTTTAAATTAAGTTCTTTTAATTTGCTTATCATTGTTGGTTATTTGTTTATCTTTGTTGTAAGTATTTTAAGGATTAGCTACCCTTAGAATATATTCATTATCGACCTTATGATCTTGGGAGTGAGAATAGGGAGATGGAATATGGAAATGAACCAAGTATGGGTTTTTATTCTTTTATGAAATAAGGAATTGAACTTAGTATTTAGGAGATGGATGTACTTAGATTACTTACTTGATTCATGGGATAATAGCTTTAAAAGCACTTAATTGGATTATTGCATCCCTGCTCAACGATGTAGTTCTAATATCCAAATAAGGTTAAAGGTTAGAGGTCGGGAGACAATAATCATGCAATTAACACTATGATTCAACAACAATGATAAGCAAGTTAAATAAGCAAATTCAATAACATAGTATGATTGTTTGAAGTTGTTTAACCCTGAGCTTTACTCTTGTGTATTGTTTCAAGATCTTTACTTTTCGCATTGTTTACTTTATTTGCAATTTATAGTATCCCAAACTCTCTTTTTCGTGACTCTTAAACTAAGTTAATCTAACTTGTGAACTAGAATAGAATCATTGTTGAATGAAGTCCTTGTGGGATAAATACTTGGCTTCCTTAAAGGCCACTTTACTACTTGATAGACCATGTACACTTGCGTGTGCGCTTGGGCGCTATCAAGATTTTGGTGCTATTTTCGAGGACTTGTAATTTGACAATTGTTTATTTTTTTTAGATTTCTTTGATGTTTTTATGCTTTGTCTTGGTTGTGTTTTTGCAGGAAACAGGTTTACAAAAGCTGGCAAGGGATCGGAACTTGGTTGAACAAACTTCCGAGCCTGAGTAACTTTTCCATAAACACAAGAGAGAAGTAAAACTTTTCCCCTAAGTTCTGCAAATCCAAGAAAACAAAGAGGAATCATTTCATCATGGTTGATGAACAAGCAGCCCACAGGACAGTCAGAGAAGTGTCAATCCCACTTCCAACCAATTTAACCTCACCATTTCAGAAGCTGACACCTAGAGGCAATTTGGAGCTTAAACAAAAAATCTTACAACTTTTCATCAGCAATAGGCAGTTCACAAGTCTTTCACACGAAGATCCAAAAGTCCACTTGCAGAATTTTTTGGAACTCAATGATAATTTCATTCCCACAGGTGTGAATGGAGATTATGTGAGCATGACATTGTTCCCCTTTTTACTGATTAGGGAAGCAAAAAAGTAGTTAAATGTGGAACTAGCAAATACAATCACCTCATGGGATGACATTACCAGAAAATTCCTTATTTGGTTATTCTCATATGGTAAGACTGCGAGACTTTGCAGTGAGATAGTGTGACTCAAATAAAAGCCAGATGAGAATCTTTATCATTCTTAGGAGCGGTTCAAGTCTTATCTTCGGGACTGTCAACACCATCAATACTCCAATGAGGTACTTTCTCATACTTTCATAGAGGCTCTTGTCCATAATATAAATATTTTGCTACTCTCAGATGCTGGTGGTCAAGCTCTTGAGATGACATATGATGAGTTGTATAATTTATTGAACCACATTGCTCAAGGGAACCCAAAATAGTATTTAGTCTCGAGGAGTGCCACAAAAAAATCGCAGGCGTATTGGAGGTGGACCAATTCATAGCATTATCATCTTAGTTGATCAATACTCAGTTTAGCAGCTTGAAAGTTAGAACTACAAAGCAACCCCATAACTGTCAATGAAATCCAATAAGCTTCAGGTTGGTGTGAAGTCCATGGAAATAGTGGCCTCTCAACCAATATCTGTGTGCAATGCCCCGCATTTGGTACCCTTAATGCTACACAGTGCTTATGACTCCAAAGAACCACAACCTAACCCACGACTGATATCTGTATCTGAACATTATATGATATACTGTATAAATGAAGAAATAGTATGTTGAAACATGACATGAGGTTCAAAACTGATAAACATCTGATAAAAGCATATCTGAATAATGTGGTACAATAATACCAAAACCAAAACAATATCTGGAAACACTAGAAGTCACCCTCATCTAGAAGTGTGAATACCGCGCTACTGGTAAGGAAAAGCTGTGAGTGAACCTCATCTAGAAGTGTCCTAACATGAAAATGGTGGGACCTTCATCTGATAGTGTTTATCAACTTCATCAAGCCTCATCTGTCAGTGTTGATGTCTCAACCTATGATGGCTACATAGTTCTGGAATGCAAGGATTGATTCTAAAGATCACACCCTCAACGGTCAGTATGTGTTCTCATCCTTGGGTTTAGTCGGTGCTAAATCCTACTCCCTTCTGAGTAGACACTAAACATGATTACATGAAGTGAACTAGAATGAGTTCATTGAGTTCTGTTGACTGAAGAAATACGACAGAGATTACTGACGCACAAAGCTTTCTGAGATTACTAGGATTACTGAGTTTACTGAGTTTTCCTAAGTCACATTACTAACTAAATTCTACTGAACATGGCTTGACTGTGGATATCATGAAAACATTACACTGGCGCTAGGCACATAGCTAAATTGTCCGGTATTAGATACCTTAGGACTCAATATCATAATATGTAATTAATGACACAAGACTAAAAGCCCAACAATGGCTATATACTCACGATTCTTTCATTATAACATTTCAACGAACACTTGGGGTGTATCACTTGAACATGAATGGGGAATACATAATTACATACTATATCGTTGCATTAATCAATTCTCATGGATAATTTATCAAACACTTGCACATGAACTAATCTTGGCATGGTTTCTTCTCTTATTAGTTAACATAGGCAATTCATGAATCACATAATGAACATAGTATATGTAGACAACATTGCACAACAAGAAACATCATGATTCAATCCTAATTTCATAATTCAACATTTTAATCATGGGTTCACATGAATCTAATCATATAATAACTAATTCCACAAAAAATTTATCACAAAACATGGATTAGAATTCAATTGGTTGTTACCAACATGAACAAAAGTGAACCCAACATGGGATTCATAAAAATCCATATACTTGAACTTTGAAAAAGATATTTTTGAGCTTTATGGGTGAAAGGGACCCATGAATCAATACTTTTTATACCTTGGTTATAATTTTCTTGAAGTTCTTGGAGAGATTCTTGAAATTGGCTTTGATTTCATGAAAGCTAGGATTTTGTTTCTTGGGAGAGAATGTTCCTGTTTTGGGGAAAAAAGTGAGTAGATAATGATTTGAAACATTTTTAGTGATTAAATCCCACACCTAAATGTGTTAAAAACTTGGTAAAAGATAAATTTATGCCTAGATGAAATATTTATTTTTTGACAAAATTTCCCGATTTGGCAACTGGCGCAAAGCGGCGCTATCGCGTCGTGTCTCTAAAATTTGAAAACTAGGGGAGATGATACAATGTGGAGCTATCGTGTTTCCACTTTTTTTATGACCTGGAAGTTTGGCGTAATGCAGAGACATTGCAGAGGTTCACTAGAAAAAGGACAATTAGGATTTTGGAGCCCTCCACGATGCGGTGCAATCAAGGAGTCTCACTGGAAACTGACAAAAGTCATTTTGTCTTATGGCGCGATGTGCCACTAGATGAAATGATGTTGTTTTACGACTTAAACTTTAAATCCCTATAACTTCTTACCCGGTTATTGGATTTAGGTGAATTTGGTATCGATGGAAAACTTATTCAATTTACCAAACAGTAAAAAGCCAAAATCTTATAAATTCCACACATATAAAAGTGTATTCATATTTAAAGAATTTCTTTGACATTTTCAAGATAAATTTAAGCTAGGTAAAATTACAGGGTATTACAATACTCCACTTGGG
This sequence comes from Capsicum annuum, assembly GCF_002878395.1. Classification (NCBI taxonomy): domain Eukaryota; kingdom Viridiplantae; phylum Streptophyta; class Magnoliopsida; order Solanales; family Solanaceae; genus Capsicum; species Capsicum annuum. The sequence goes on along the minus strand of NC_061121.1, from coordinate 129,778,748 downwards.
AACATTCTTCCTCGTATGAAACTGACTGAGATGGGAGAAAGGATAGACTGAAGAACATGCTGAACATGAAAAATTTAAACATGATTTTAGGACTGATATAATTGATAAGCTGAATATATTATGCTAAATATGAATATCTAATTCATAAATAACTGATTTATGGATCCATGACTGAATTACTGATAAGATGAGTTTCTCATTAAACTGAACATGCATATCTGATGCATGAATAGATGAATGAACTGAAACATGAATGCATGAAGAACTATGAAATGGTAATTGATACCAACTTTATAATGAAATTATGAACATGAACTGGCCACCAAGTTGTAGCTAAAATCTGAACATGAAATTGAAAGGCTTAAGGAAAGTTGTTACCTTGGGCTGAGTCTGAATTTATGGTGAAGAGGTGAGGATTCTTGGTTTGGATGTCTTCTTCTTCTTTCCAATTATCCCCATCAACGGACTGATTCAACCAAAGGAAATTGACTAGAGGGACTCTTTTGTTCCTCAGCTTGCGAGTCTGATAGTCAAGAATTTTAACCAAATTCTCTTCCATAGAGTGGTTGTTCTGAATATCTATGCTTTCAATAAGGACTACAACTACTGGGTCACCTATTTACTTCTTGTGCAAAGAGACGTGGAAGACTAGATGAATTGAGGCTAGATCTGAATGCAATTCGAGCTCATAAGCTACTTTGCCGAAGCGACAAATTATTATGAAGGGACCGACATATCGGGGATTGAGAATCTTTTCACTTCCTTAATGGGAGAGATCTTTAGATTAACATGATCACCAATATCAAACTCGAGATCCTTCCTGTTTTTATCTGTGTAAGACTTCTGCTAGCTCTGAGCTTCCCAAAGTATTTCTTTGATCAACTAGACTTTTTCTAACGCATGAAATACTAAGTCAGTCCCTATAACTGATGCCTCACAATACCAACTTTATAATGGAATTCTAAACATGAACTAGACACCAAGTTGTAACGAAAATATGAACATGAAACTAAACGGCTTAAGAAAAGCTGTTACATTGGGCTAAGTATGAATTTTTAGAGAAAAGGTGAGGATACTTGGTATACATGTCAGCTTCTGCTTCCTAAGTAGCTCCCTCAATGGACGAATTTCTCCAAAGGACTTTGACTAGAGGGAATCATTTGTTCCTCAGTTTGCGAGTCTGATAGTCTAGAATTTCAACTGAAATCTCTTCGAAAAAGAGGTTATTCTGAATATCTATGCTCCGAATAGTTACTATAACTGCTGGGTCATCTATGCACTTCTTGAGCAAAGAGACATGGAAGACTAGATGAACTGAGAATAGATCTGAAGGCATTTTGAGTTCATAAGCTACTTTGCCAAAACGACAGTGAATTTTGAAGGGACCGACATATCGGGGACTGAGCTTTCCCTTCTTACTAAATATCTCCACACTTTTCATGGGAGAGATCTTTAGATAAACATGACCACCAATATAGTACTCGAGATCTTTCCTGCGCACTTCAGCGTAAGTATTTTGTCAGCTCTGAGTAGCCCAAAGACTTTCTATGATCAAATGGACTTTTTCTAAGGCATCTTACACTAAGTCAGGCCCTATAACTAAGGCCTCACTAACTTTGAACCAACTGACTGGAGATCTATATCTCCTAACATAGAGAGCTTCGAATGGCGCCATCTTAATACTGGAATAATAGCTGTTGTTGTATGAAAACTCAATCAAAGGCAAGTGGTCATCCCAACTACCCTTGAAAACAATTGCACACGCTCGCAGCATATCTTCTAAAGTCTAGATGGTCCTTTCTGCTTGACCATTTGTCTGAGGTTTGAAGGTTGTACTAAGATCAAATTGTGTACCAAGACCCTTTTGGAATACTTTCTAGAAATAAAAGGTTAACTGGGTACCTCTGTCTGAGATAATAGCTAATGGAACACTATGCAATATGACCAACTTTTTGATGTAGTGTTTAGCGTAATCCTCAGTTGAATAAGAGGTATGGATTGGAAGAAAATGAGCTAATTTTGTCATTCTGTCTACAATGACCAAAACTGAATCATGTTGATGATGAGTACGTGGAAAACCCATCACAAAGTCCATGTTCACTTATTCCCACTTCTAAGTAGGAATATTGAACTCTTCCATGGACCGACTAATCTTCTAATGCTCTATCTTAACCTGCTAACACGTAGAGCACTTACCCATGAACTCTGTCACATCTTTCTTGATCCCACTCAACTGATAGATCTCCCTCAATGCAATACACCATCTCCCTCTTAGGAAAAAACCTCAACTTTCTGATCCTTGATTGACTCTTTTAACTTTACGAGACTGGAATATCTATCTTACTTTTCTTTAACCTCAGAAACTAGAGATGATTCTAAACTACTCTGAACCCATATATCACTCCTCTATATCGACTGAGCGAACACCTAGCCTGGCAAGTTGATGGACTTCTTAAACTAACTTTTTCTTACTGTCCTCAATATGAGTAACACTACACATAGACAGTCCACTGAGAGCGTTGACCACTATGTTGGCCTTGCTTGGATGAGAAAGGATAATCATGTCATAATCTTTCAAGAGGTCTAACCATCTTCTCTGATGAAGATTAAGATCTTTTTAAGAAAGGACATACTGAAGGCTCTTATGATCTTTGAACACATCTACATGAACTTCGTATAGGTAATGCCTCCAAAACATTAAGGAAAATACTATGGCTACTAACTTAAGATCATGAGTAGGATAATTCTTCTCATGGGGTTTAAGCTATCTGGAGGAGTAAGCTATGGACTTACAATATTGTATTAGGACAAAACCCTAACCTTCTTTGGATGCATCATAGAACACCACGAACCCATCTAGACCATCTGAGAGAGTCAAAATTAGGGTTAACGTGGGTTGAGTCTTCAACTCCTGAAAACTCTTCATGTAAGGATCTGACAACTGAAACTTGGCTTTCTACTAAGTCAATTCTGACATTGGGGATGCTATAGAAGAAAATCCCTCAACAAACCATCTTTAATAGCCAGCCAAACCCAAGAAACTCTGATATCTAATGGAGAGACATTTCTGGGCCAGTTTCTTACTACTTCGGTCTTTTGAGTATCTACTCAAATTCTATCACCAGAAATGATAAGACCAAAGAATGTTACTAACCTTAGCAAAAATTCACACTTATTGAATTTGACGGATAGCTGGTGATCTCTGAGAGTCTCAAGTATAATTCTAAGATGGTCTGCATTATCACGCTCGCTGCCAAAATATACAAAAATATCATCTATAACGACTATGATGAACATGTCCAAGTACTGCTTGAACGCACAGTTCATCAAGCCCATAAAAGTTGCAGGGGAATTGGTATGACAAAAGAAATGACTATGAATTAGAAGTTACCATACCAAGTTCAAAAATTTATTTTAAGAATGTCACATTCTTTGACTCTAAGCTGATGATAGCCTGATCTGTAGTCTATTAGAGAGAAATAGCTGGCACCAAAAAGTTGGTCAAACAAGTCATCTATTTTGGGAAATGGATACTTATTCTTGACTGTGACTTTATTAAGCTAACGGTAATCAATGCACATTCTGAAAGGAATTCCTAGAAAATCAATGTTTAAGTCTATTTCTCTTTTGAAAGGAATTCCTGGAAAATCTTTGGGAAAGACATTTGAATATTCACTCACGAATAGGATTGATTCAAAACTGGTAGTTTCAGAACTTGTGTGCTTAACTCGAATAAGATGAAAGACACATCCTTTACATATCATTTTCCTTTTTCGAAGGTATGAAAAAAGCAGACCTTTGAAAGCTGAAGTACTACCCTTCTACTCTGGGATAGGTTCATTTGGAAACTAGAACTGGACTATTATATTTCTACCGTCGACTGTGCATAATAGGAATCAAGCTAATCCACGTTGAGAATGACATCAAAATCAATCATCTCTAATTTGACTAAGTCTGCTGAGTTGACTTTCTGAAATATTAAAATCGGGCAGTAACTGTATACCCACTTGGTTATGATGGTTTTACCCACTGGGGTAGACGCTGACAAGGGCTCGGCTAGTATTTTGGGGCTGACTCTAAAATCAACTGCTATATAAAGTGTAACGAAAGACAAGAAAACTCCCAGATCTAGCTAACAATAAATATGAAAGCGAAAGATCTGTAATGTACCAGTAACTACATCAGGAGAATTTTCCTATTCTTGCTGAGATTGGAGAGCATAATGTCTTTTTAGGCATTGTCCACTTGTAGCACTTGAAGTAGCACCCTACTGATTTGCGATACCAGAATGGTCTGGGGAACGATTCTACTAACCCTGATAACCAGACTGGGGACAATCTCTTACTTTGTGGCTTGGCTTGCCACATCCAAAATAGACATCACTGCCAGCTCTGCAAGTACCCTAGTTGTTCTTAACACAAGTCTGACAAAGTGGATTAGTTCGAACACTGCTAATACTGCCTTGAGATTTACAGCTTGGAGCCCTATCTTTGTTACCCTCCCTGAACTTAGGAACTTGAGCACTGGCTGAGGAACGAACTGGAATGGATGACTTTGGGATAAGCTAAGAATAGTTTCCTGCCTCAAACTTATGCTGAGTAGAATTAAAACTACCTCTCCTTGCCCTCTTATTCTACCTCTCTCATATTTTAATCTTTTTCTCTTCTATCTATTGAGCATGGATCATAATCTAGCTATGTTCGTATCACTATTCAACATCACAGACCTTTACTCATTGACCACACTATCATTCACCACATAAACAAACTTACTCATCTTGGCCTTGCTATCTGCAACCACATGAGGAGCATATTTGACAAATTTAGTACACATAAGAGAATACTCTTTCACTATTATGTTGCCCTACCTGAGGTTTATAAATTCTAACACCTTAGCTTTTCTCAGCTCTTGGGGAAAGAATCTATCTAAGAATGCAGTGACAAATTCCTCCAACTAATAGGCCCTACTTCAACTAAACTCACTAAATTTCACTATTTGAATAAGTGTGAGCAACATCCTACAACTGATATGCATCTATCTCAGTACTCTCACTAGAATTAACCCCCTTGATATCCTTAACTTTCTAAACCTTTTCTAGGAACTCCTGAGGATCCTTTTCTGACTTAGACTCGAAAAAGGATGGAGAATTCATTCGATTAAAGTCATGAATCCTGGAAATAGAATAATTGGCCATTGGGTTGGCTGGAACGATAGCAGGTCATTTATTTTGAGCAGCAACTGAATTAGCAAGAGTAGTAAATGTAGATCTGAACTCTACAAGAGAGATGAGTTCATCCAAGGGATCTTCTTTGATGGGCAAGACTGATTCTACCAAAGAAAATTGACTAGAGGGACTCTTTTGTTCCTCAGCTTGCGAGTCTGATAGTCAAGAATTTTAACCAAAATCTCTTCAATGGAGAGGTTCTTCTGAATATCTATGCTCTGAATAGGGACAACAACTGCTGGGTCACCTATGCACTTCTTGTACAAAGAGACATGGAAGACTAGATGAATTGAGGCTACATCTTAATGCAATTCGAGCTCATAAGCTACTTGGCTGAAGCGACAAAGTATTATGAAGGGACCGACATATCGGGGACTGAGCTTTCCCTTATTTCCAAATCTCTTCATTCCCTTAATGGGAGAGATCTTTATATTAACATGATCACCAATATCAAACTCGAGATCCTTCCTGTTTTCATCTGTGTAAGACTTCTGTTAGCTCTGAGCATCCCAAAGTCTTTCTTTGATCAACTGGACTTTTTCTAAGGCATGAAATACTAAGTCAGTCCCTATAACTGGCGCCTCACAATACCTAGTTTATAATGGAATTCTAAACTTGAAGTAAACACCAAGTTGTAACTGAAATATGAACATGAAACTAAACAGCTTTAGGAAAGCTGTTACATTAGGCTGAGTCTGAATTTTCAGAGAAAAGGTGAGGATACTTGGTATGCAAGTCTGCTTCTACTTCGTAAGTAGCTCCGTCAATGGACTAATTTCTCCAAAGGTCTTTTACTAGAGGGAATCATTTGTTCCTCAGTTTGCGAGTCTGATAGTCAAGAATTTCAACTGAAATCTTTTCAAAAAAGAGGTTGTTCTGAATATCTATGCTCCGAATAGGGACTATAACTGCTAGGTCACCTATGCACTTCTTGAGCAAAGAGACATAGAAGACTGGATGTGCTGAAAATAGATCTGAAGGCAATTCGAGTTCATAAGCTACTTTGCCAAAGCGACAGAGAATTTTGAAAGGACTGACATATCGGGGACTGAGCTTTCCCTTCTTACGAAATATCTCCACACTTTTCATGGGATAGATCTTCACATAAAAATGATCACCAATATCGTACTCGAGATCTTTCCTATGCACTTCAGCGTGAGTATTTTGTTGGATTTGAGTATCCCGAAGACTTTAAATGGACTTTTTCTAAGGCATCATATACTAAGTTAGGCCCTATAACTGAGGCCTCACTAATGTCGAACCAACTGACTGGAGATTTGTATCTCCTAACATAGAGAGCTTCGAATAGCGCTATCTTAATACTGGAATAATAGCTGTTGTTGTATGAAAACTCAATCAAAGAAAAGTGGTCATCCCAACTCCCCTTGAAATCAATTGCACACTCTCGTAACATATCTTCTAAAGTATAGATGGTCCTTTCTTCTTGACCATCTGTCTGAGGTTTGAAGGTTGTACTAAGATGAACTTGGGTACCAAGACCCTTTTGGAATGCTTTCTAGAAATAAAAGGTTAACTGGGTACCTCTGTCTGAGATAATAGATAATGGAACACTATGTAATAATACCAACTTTTTGATGTAGAATTTAGCGTAATCATCAGTTGAATAAGAGTTATGGACTGGAAGGAAATGAGCTGATTTGGTCATTCTGTCTACAATGACCAAAACTTAATCATGTTGATGACGAGTACGTGGAAAACCCATCACAAAGTCCATGTTCACTTTTTCCCACTTCTAAGTAGGAATATTGAACTCTTGCATGGACTGACTAGGCTCCTAATGCTCTATCTTAACCTGCTGACATGTAGAGCACTTACCCAAAAACTCTATCACATATCTCTTCATCCCACTCCACTAATAGATCTCCCACAAGTTGTGGTACTCCTTTATGGCTCCTGGATGAATAGAGTGGTGCGCATCATGTGCTTCTGCAAGAATTTGTGACCTCAAGACATCTATACCTGGAACACACAGACGACCCTGACAATGCAATACACTATCTCCCTCTTAGGAGAAAACCTCAACCTTCTGATCCTTGACTGACTCTTTTAACTTTCCAAGACTGGAATCTGTATCTTGCTTTTCTTTCATCTTAAAAACTAGAGATAATTCTAAACTAATCTGAACCCATATATCACTCTCCTCTATATCGACTGAGTGAACACCTAGCCTGGTAAGTTGATGGACTTCTTAAACTAACTTTTTCTTAATGTCCTCAATATGAGTAACACTACACATAGACGGTCTACTGAAAGCGTTAACCACTATATTGGCCTTGCCTGGATGAGAAAGGACACTCATTTCATAATTTTTCAAGAGCTCTAACCATCTTCTCTGATAAAGATTGAGATCTTTTTAAGAAAAGACATACTGAAGGCTCTTATGATCTGTGAACATATCTACATGAACTTCGTATAGGTAATGCCTCCAAATCTTTAAGGAAAATACTACAGCTACTAACTTAAGATCATAAGTAGGATAATTCTTCTCATGGGGTTTAAGCTATCTGGAGGAGTAAGCTATGGACTTACAATGTTGTATTAGGACAAAACCCAAACCTTCTTTGGATGCACCACAGAATACCACGAACCCATATAGACCATCTGCGAGAATCAAAATTAGGGTTAAGATAGGTTGAGTCTTCAACTCCTAAAAACTCTTCTCATAAGGATCTAATTACTGAAACTTGACTTTCTACTTAGTCAATCTGGACATGGGGATGCAATAGAAGAAAATCCCTCAACAAACCATCTTTAATAACCAGCCAAACCCAAGAAACTTTGATATTTAATGGAGAGACATGTCTGGGTAAGTTTCTTACTACTTTGGTCTTTTGAGTATCTACTCAAATTCTATCACCAGAAATGATATGACCAAAGAATGTTACTGACCTTAGCAAAAATTCACACTTATTGAATTTGACGGATAGCTGATGATCTGTGAGTGTCTAAAGTATTATTCTAAGACGGTCTGTATTATCATGCTCGCTACCCAAATATACAAAAATATCATCTATAAAGACTATGATGAACATGTCCAAGTACTGCTTGAACGCACAGTTCATCAAGTCCATAAAAGTTGTAGGGGCATTGGTATGACAAAATAAATAACTAGGAATTAGAAGTTACCATACCGAGTTAAAAAATTTGTTTTAAGAATGTCACATTCTTTGACTCTAAGCTGATGATAGCCTGATCTGTGGTCTATCATAGAAAAATAGCTGGCCCCCAGAAGTTGGTCAAATAAGTCATCGATTCTGGGTAGTGGATACTTATTCTTGACTGTGACTTTATTAAGCTAATGGTAATTAATGAACATTCTGAAAGAACCATCTCTTTGCACATGAAAAAGACTGGTGCACCCTATGGGGATGCACTAGGTCTCATGAATCCCTTATGTAAGAGATTCTTCAACTGCTCTTTCTATTCTTTGAGTTCTGTTGGTGCCATTCTGTATGGTGGAATAGATATAGGCTGAGTATCTGGAAGAAAATCAATGTTTATTTCTCTTTTTGGAGGAATTCCTAGAAAATCTTTGGGAAAGACATCTGAATATTCACTCAGGACTAGGATTGATTCAAGACTGGTAGTTTCAGAACTAGTGTGCTTAACTCAAATAAGATGATAGACACATTATTTATATATCATTTTCCTTTCTCGAAGGTATGAAAAAAGCTGACCTTTGAAAGATGAAGTACTACCTTTCTACTCTGGGATAGGTTAATTTTGAAACTAGAACTGGACTATTATATTTCTACTGTCGACTGTGGCATACTAGGAAAAAAGCCAATCCATGTTGAGAATGACATCAAAATTAGTCATCTCTAATTTGACTAAGTCTGCTGAGTTGACTTTCTGAAATATTAAAACTGGGCAGTTACTGTATACCCATTGGGATATGATGGTTTTACCCACTGGGGTAGATGTTGACAAGGGCTCGGCTAGTATTTTGGGGCTGACTCTAAAATCAACTGCTATATAAAGAGTAATGAAAGACAAGAAAGCTGCCAGATCTAGATAACCATAAATAGAAAGCGAAAGATCTGTAATGTATCAGTAACTACATCAGGAGAATTTTCCTATTCTTGTCGAGACTGGAGAGCATAAAGTCTTTTTAGGTGTTGCCCACTAGTAGCATTGGAAGTGACACCCTACTGATTTGGGATACCAGACTGGTCTGGGGAACGGTTCTACTGGCCATAATAACCTGACTGGGGACAATCTCTGACTTTGTGGCCTTGCTTCCCACATCCAAAATAGACATCACTGCCAGCTCTACAAGTACCCTAGTTGTTCTTACCATAAGTCTGACAAAGTGGATTAGTTCGAGCACCACTAATACTGCCTTGAGATTTACAGCTTGGAGCCCTATCTTTGTTACCCTCCCTGAACTTAGGAACTGGAGCACTGTTTAAGGAAGGAACTGGAATGGATGACTTTGGGATTAGCTAAGAATAGTTTCCTACCTATGACTTAGGCTGAGCAAAATTGAAACTACCTGTCCTTGCTCTCTTACTCTACCTCTCTCATATTTTAATCTTTTCCTCCTCTATCTGTTGAGCATGGATCATAATCCTAGCTATGTTTGTATCACTATTAAACATCATAGACCTGCACTCATTAACCATACTATCATTCACCCTAGAAACAAACTTACTCATCTTGGCCTTGCTATCTGCAACCACATGAGGAGCATATTTGACAAATTAAGTAAACTTAAGAGAATAGTCTTTCACCATCATGTTGCCCTACCTGAGGTTTATAAATTCTAACACCTTAGCTTTTCTCAGCTCTTGGGGAAAGAATCTATCTAAGAATGCAGTGACAAATTCCTCCCACTCAATAGGCCCTACTTCAACTAAACTCTCTGAATTTCATTGTTTGAACTAAGTGTGAGCAACATCCTGCAACTTATATGTAGCTATCTCAGTACTCTCACTACAATTAACCCCGTTGATATCCGTAACTTTCTAAACCTTTTCTAGGAACTCCTAAGGATGCTCTTCTAACTTAGACTCAAAAAAGGATGGAGAATTCATTCGGTTGAAGTCACGAATCCTAGTAATAGCTAAATTGGCCATTAGGTTGGCTGGAATGATAGCTGGTCATTTATTTTGAGCAGCAACTAAATTAGCAAGAGTGGTAAATGTAGCTCTGAACTCTACAAGAGAGATGAGTTCGTCCAAGGGATCTTCTTAGATGGGCAAGACTGATTTCCGTTTCTTCATTTGAGGGGCATATTCAGTTGAATAATAGGGAGAAAAGGATTAGACTTAGAGTTAAATTTGAGCTCACACTCACTATCATGACATGAATACTAAAAGAACGGAAACTATTCCTAAAACATCTCATAGCCTCCTACAAATAAATGTGGCCCGCAACACACCCATGTACATGACTCTATAAGATATGGCTTTTAGACTTCCTAGGACTCTATTGAACCTTAGTTTCTGATAAAAAGTTTGTAACGTACCACATCTAGTACTCGGAATGCTACACGATGCTCATGACCTCGAAGAACCAGAAGCTAACCCATGACTGATATTTGTACCTAAACACTGCATAATATACTATATAAATGCAGAAATAGTAGGCTGAAATATGCCATAAGGTTTAATACTGATAAATATCTAATAAAACCATATTCGAATAATGTGGTTTGATAATACAGAAATTGAAACAATGTCTAAAAGCATTTAGTCTAAAAACATTGTAGTCTGAAAGCCTCTAAATTGTCTGAACAAGGAGTTGATGGGACATATCCCCAACTAACTCCAACTACTAAAATAAACTAAGTAATGCATAAATAAAGTAGTGATCATGTGCTCGAACGATGAGGACTTACTCCTAACTCTGATTGCTGAAATTGGAATGCTATTGATGCACGTGCTTTAGAACCTATGGTGTAAAACACCATAGAACAAATGTGTCAGTACGTTTGAATATACTGGTATGCAAGTGAGGTAGGCTGAATGCAAAAGTTTCAAATGCATGAATAATGCTAACTAACTAAATAACATAAATGTGAGAATACATGTATGAATAAGTGAATGTGATTGAATTCCCCATGGTACTGAATACCGAGTCTGATTACTGACCGCATAAGTCACTGATAACTGAAATAACTAATACTGAGTGGCTATATCTGATAGTCTAGGTTCTGATGGACCTAACTGAGTTCTGTACTATTATTAGTGGACTGTATCTGTCAGTCCTAAAATTTTGAATAACTATTTGAGATCTATTACTAAGACTGAGTCTAAAACTGTAGTTGTGGGAAGTATTCCTTTAACCGACATACCCTAAATAAAGCAATATAGCTAGGTTGGATTCCAATATGTAATCCCAATTTGAAGGGTATCAATACTTTGCCACTGGTAAGGATAGCTGTGAGTGACCCTCATTTGGCAGTGTCCCCATAAGAGAATGGTGTGAACCTAATTTAAAGTGTTTATCCACCTTATCAACCCTCATCTTCCAGTGATGATGCCTCAACCTATGCTAGCTACATAGTTCTGGAATGCAAGGATTACTTCTAAGGAACACACCCTCAACTGTTAGTGTGTGTCCTTATCCTTGGGTTCACTCGGTACTAAATCATACTCCCATCCAAATAGACACTAAAAATGATTAACTAAATAGAAGTAAAATGAGTTCATTGAGTTTCGTTGACTGACAAAATACTACTGAGATTACTGAAGTACTGAGCTTTTAGGGATTACGGGTATTACTGAGTTTACTGAGTTTTCCTGAGTTACATGACTAGCTGAATTCTACTTAAAATGGCTTGATTTAGGATATCATGAAAACATGACACTGGCACTAGGCATACAGCTAAATTATCGGGTATTAGATACACCCAGGACTCGATTGCATAATATGTAAATAATGACACAAGCCTAAAATCCCAACAATGGATATATATTCACAATTCATTCATTAATACATTTCAACAAACACTTGGGGTGCATCACTTGAACATTAATGGGGAATACATAATTGCGTCTATATGGTCGCATTAATCCATTCTCATTGACAATTTATTCAACATTTACACATAAACTAATCATGGCATGGTTTCTTCTCTTATTAGTTCACATAGGCAGTTCCCATAGGCCATTCATCAAATACATAATGAACATGTGTATGTTGAGAACATTGCAGAACAAGTAAACATCCTGATTCAATTCTAATTTCCCAATTCAAGGGTTTAATCATGGGTTCACATGAATCTACTCAAATAATAATTAATTCCACATAAAATTTTATCACCAAACATTGATTAGAATTTAATTGGTCATTATCAACATGAATAAAAGAAAAACCCAACCTGGGAGTCATAAAAATACATATACTTGAACTTTAAAAAATAGATTCTTGATCTTTATGGATGAAAGGGACCCATGAATCAACACTTGACATATCTTGATTATACGTTTCTTGAAGTTCATGGAGAGATTTTTGGAATAGACTTTAATTCTTGAAAGCTAGGGTTTTGTGTCTTGCGAGAAAATGTTCTTAATTTGGGAAAAAATGAGTAAATAATGATTTGAAACATTTTTAGGGTTTAAATCCCGCACCTGGATGTTTTAAAACCTTGGGAATAGACCAAATTATCCGTGGATAAAATATTTAATTTTTGTCAAAATTTCCCTATTTGAGAGGCTAGCGCGACGCAGCACTATCGCGTCGTGTCTCTAGAATTTCACAATAGGAAAATTGGGAGATGGTGTGATGTAGAGCTTCACATTGGCACTTTATTTATAACCTGGAAGTTTGGCGCGATGCGGAGACATCACAGAGGTTCACTGGAAAAAGGACAATTGGGATTTAGGTGCTCTCCGCGATGCGGTGTTATTGTAGAGTCTTAATGGATACTGACAAACTTTATTTTGGCTTATGGTGTGATGCGCCACTGGTAGAAATGATGGTGTTTTATGACTGAAATTTTAAATCTCCATAAATTCTTACCCAATTACGAATTTAGGAAAATTTTTTATCTATGGAAAGATTATTCAATTTCTCATACAAAAGAAATCAAAATATTGAAAATTCCACATGTATAAAAGTTTATTCTTATTTAAAGCATGTCTTGGACATCTTCAATATGAATTTAAGATAGGTAGAATTACGGGGTATTATAGTGTGCATCAAATCCGGAATCTGTTATGTATGTTGGCAATGCTCAAAGTTTAAATTATGGTAATGCCTACAACATGAAGTGGTAAAATAAGCCATGGAATGCATAACAACAACAAATTTAGCAACCATAGGCATAACCAAATCAGTCTACTAGTAATTTGGAAGATACGATGAAGCAGGTTCAAGCTAATTATACACAATTGGATACGGATGAAAAAAATCAGCAAGCTCCGCATAGAAGCTTAGAGTTGCATTTAGGGAACTTATAATAAGCACTAACTATGAGGCCTCATGGTGGGATACAAGAAGAGACAAAAAATCCAAAACAAGTCATGAAAATCACATTGAGAAGTTGTAAAGAGCTTCAAAGAGAACTTCCCAATCCAACAAAGGAGGTAGATGCTGAAGTAGTGACACAACAGGTATCCAAAAGAAGTTGTTCATAATTCATGGAAGTCTAAGAACTTAAAAATTAAAGTTTCTTAACTAGAGAAGAAGAACATGGCGCCACTACCCTTCCCTTAGAGGTAAATTAAATCAAAGGAAGATGTAATGTTTAAGATATTCTTTGACATGTTTAGAGAGCTTTACATTAACTTATCTTTGTTAGTTATTTTGCAGGTTATGCCCAAGTGCGCTAAGTTCTTAAGGACATGGTTAATAATGAGTTGAGATTGTAGCATTTGGAGGCAAAAACACTCACTGAAGAGTGTAGAAAGGTGATGACACAAAAGATACCAAAAAAGCTTAAGGACCCTCAGAGGTTTACTCTTTCTATACAGATTGGCAATAGTGAGATGGTTCAAACACTTAGTGATTCAGGGGTGAGTATCAACTTGATACCCCTATCTCTATTTAATATATTAGGTTTGGGTGAGCCCAGACCGTGCACTATGCATCTACAACTGGCAGACAGGTCCATTGCCTATCCAAAAAGAATCACTGAGGATGTCCTTATAAAGGTTGGTAAATTTGTTATTCCTACTAACTTTATTATTCAAGACTTTTGAGAAGAAGAACAAATAATAATCATCTTAATGCATTTATTTTTAGCAACGGGTGGAGCATTGATTGATGTTAGAGAAGGCACACTCACAATGAGTTTGGAGGATGAAGAGGCAGTATTTAAAGTTTACAAAGTACTCAACCTAACATCCCAATATAATGAATTATGTATGGTCAATGTTACTAAATGGGATAAGTGTGGGGTGGCTTTTCTACCAAAGGAGTCTTCTGACATCCTTATTGAGCATCCAAATCCTCCAATACTGCTGCATGATATGATGCTAGTTGATGAGCCTAAAAAGGATGAAGTTGAAAAACCCTATAACTCTTTAGAATTTACACGCAAGAGGGGTGAAAAGAATAAGAAGATATAGACCAGGCATGAGATGAGACAGAAAGAGAATGGCTAAGTCATAGTTAGGTTATGCCATGACACTAAATTAGGCGCCACTTGGAAGGCAACCCAAGTTAAGTAGGTATGTTTTCTTTTCCGTTTTTGTAGTTTTTACTTCACGTAGTTTTTTATTTTAGTTTAGTCACAGGTCTATCGAAAGTTTGATTATCAAAAACCTATGCTAAGGAGCTTAGAAAAAATTGAGTGTGAGGCCCCACAGATCCCATTAATGCAAAAGATGCTACTAGCTAGGCCTAGAGGCCTCAGGGAGTATTTCTAGCTCTTACTTTTAAGTTCACTTTAGGGGCAAAGTAAATTATTAAGTGTAGAGTGGGGAAATTCCCAATTTTTGGCTCAATTTAAAATTTTTTTGTGTAAGATGTTCTTATGGGTGCTATTTTTGATTGCATAATTCAAGTGTTTTCTTTGGTAAAATCATGTTGAATAAGCGAACTGATACGTTTGAGACTCTTAGGCTCATAGTGTGACTCTTGTAATTGTTGCTTTCAAAATTAAATTCATGTTATTTTTTGTTGAAAGTCTATGATGATCCAATTGAGTTGAGCATTTTCTATGTGCGCATAAGGTTTTTGTATATTCCATGTTGCATGTGGTGTCTAAAACTTTCCCAGTTTGTGTGCAAAGTGATATAAAGAATATGAGTTTAGGAGATAATTTAGGAATTTCTTTGATAGGCGTTGTTTTATACCTTCTTTTTGACCTAGCCTAGTGCATAATCCTAGTTAAACCCCATTGATCCTTTAGATTATTTTTTTGGCAGCCTTATATATAGCCAAATCCCCTTTGTTGATGGGCCTTAATTTGATCCAAAAGCTCCTAGGTTCTTTAATGAAAAACTAATTGATTAAGGGGTTTGAGAAATAAGAACAAAAGGTGAATTTGATGCCCCAAGGTAATAGTTTTTGGTGTTGATAATTGATGTGTGGTGGATGGGTGCGATAGACATTGTGCTAAAAGTATTACCATGGTTGTGAATAAGAAAAATAAAAAAATTATTTCTTGTTGTAATAAATAATATTTCCACCATGTGTTTGTGAAAATGCTCAAAAGAGATGGGGCAAAACAAAAGAAAGGGGTATTAAAAAATGGTGTAGTTTGGTTGTTTTAAATTGGTTTTAATGCTTTGGGAAGATAGTAACTATTCAGCTAAAATAGTTCCTACCCACCCCTTAACCTACATTACAACCCAAAAAAAACCAAATTGATCCCATACTTGACATTCTGCTATTAGTGGAGCACTACATAAAAGTAAATCCTATGGTTCATTGTGTGTAACTTATAAATTCCTTGTGAGAGTGAGTATAATTTGACTCTTGTACCTATCATGTTATGAATTGCTTAATTATGAGTAATTATGGGTAACCCTCTTGTTGTAAGGGGAACATGTTTGATGAATGTTGGTGATTTGTATGACGTCCTTGATTGAATTATAGGCATGAGTTTTCCAACTAGGTGAGTCAATTCTTGAGGCTAGGATGTTTTGGAATAGTGTTCATAAGCTTTTAGGTTTGTATGTAACATGCTTATGGTAGAAACTTGCATTTTGTGTAGTCATGGTAGTACTAGATTGAGTGTCTTGTGTATAGTAGAAGTGTAGAGTCTCCTTAGTTGATGAAGATTATAGTTAAGAGTTGTTTGAGAATGAACATGGTTTTAAGTTTGGGGTGGTGATGTTGGGTGTATTTATGCATTCTAGTCTAACTATTCTAGTCTTTTTAGCCTTTTTTGAGGATGATTCGTGTTCTATATGGATTGTTAATGACATTAATGTGCATATAAGTGTTAAATCATGAGTTTATAATGTTTAAAGTGAATTCCAACCAAGTTTGTACTTCAATGACTCATTAAGAGTCCAGTCGAGGAAACTAGCATTACTAGCTTAAATTAGGTGCTTGTCTACTTGATCCCCTCGGATTCTATAGTGTTCTAATTGGGTTTAATGTGTAATTATGAGTGGAATAAATTGTTGGTAATATGCAAGGTTCAATTTGATTAAGTTAAGAGTCAGAACATAGAGTTTAATATCAATATGAATTAGCCTAGCCTTAGCTCTTGTTTTGATTTATCAGCATAGATATTGTGTTGCTATGATCTCTAATTCATCATGTGTGATTATGTAGCATACTTTGTGAGATGAATATGATTATATTTTAATGATGAATAGGCTGGAAATTTATAGAAAATATACCACAAGTCAAGGGATTAAAGATTGGAGGATCAACATTTAACAAAAATTTAGGAAGCAAGTATTAGCATGCACCCGCGATTTGGGCATGTTTCCCCCTCCATTCCAGTGATCCCTTGCCTTAGAAAATAATTTTAGAGCAAATTCCAGTGTTTGCCCATGATTTTCTAGCGACACAGGCTCTATTTCGATGCAATGGAGCCTGCAATGCCCCCTCTAGAACAGTGTAATAGAGCCAGCTATGCGTGCTCTATTCCATACTTGACTAGCATGTTAAATCCATGTCCAACACATCTTGGGCTTACCATATGTCTATAATTACTTCTTTGTACACGTTTTTATTCATTCTTGGACATCTTAGAGCATTGAGAGGCCACTACAACTTCATCTTTTAGGTTTTACTTTATTTCTTTTGCTTTCTTTTAGATTATATCATGTATTCAACCTTTTGGATCATGCTTGTGACTATTAGTGGCTAAGAACCCTCTTTCCGAGGTTAAATCCAAGAACATGAGTACTATTATTTTGAATTAAGTTTTTTTAATTTCATTATCATTGTTGGTTGTTTGTTAATTTTTGTTTTACCTATTTTAAGGATTAGCTACCCTTTGAATATATTCATTATTGACCTTGTGATCATGAGAGAGGGAATAGGGAGATAGAACATGGAAATGAACAAAGTATGGGTTTTATTCTTTTATGCAATAAAGAATTTGACTTACTATCTAGGACAAGGATGTACTTAGATGCGTTACTTGATTCACACATAGGATGATAGCTTTAAAAGCACTTCATTGGATTTTTGCATACCCGTTGAATGATGTAGTTGTAATATCCAAATTAGGTAAAAGGTTAGAGGTCGGGAAACCATAATCATGCAATTAACCCTACGAATCAACAACCACGATAAGCAAGTTAGTGAAGGAAATTCAATAACATAATAAGATTGTTTGAAGTTCTTTAACCCTAGGCTTTTCTCCTATTGATTGTTTCAAGATCTTTACTTTACGCATAGTTTACTTTATTTGCAATTTGCAATATCCCAAACTCTCTTTTTGGTGACTTTTGCACGAATTTAACCTAAATTATGAACTAGAATAAAATCATTATTGAATCAAGTCCCTGGTGGATCGATACTTGGCTTACTTAAAGGCCACTTTACTACTTGATAGTCCACGTACATTTGCGTGTGCACATGGGTGCTATCATTCTACTTTTTCTTCTTCTGTTCCTTCTTTTATTTTTGGACCTCTGGAAACCCCTCTACCTGGTCTTTATCTGGTGCCACTTTCTGCTACTCACAAGCTTCAGGTTGATTCCCAAATCATAGATATTTACTATAGAATTGTTGCTTCCAATCATAGTCAATTGGTTGTTGGAATATGCCAGATGGAATTTGCATTAATGTATTGTTGGTTGATCTTTTGGTGTACTATTCAGTGGTATGGGACACGGTGATAGGTTTTTTTTATTATAGTCTTTTGATGTACTCATCGATGGTTTGGAATGCCATGATGAGTTCTTTGCGTGTACTTCTAGGTGGTATAGAACCTCATGGTATGTTCTTGTTCTTTATATACTAGTACTATAAGGTTATGGGATTGGTATTTGAATATTAGTTGTCTTAGATTGTGGAATATTATTCTTTATGTTGTGTTTTTACACAGGGGCAATGTTGGACATTTCTACCAAGGTAACCCATTACATTAGCTTCGGTTTACAATTCGGCTTACCTACCGGTGGATGTGGTATGTGCCATCATGACTCAAAAATTGGGTCATGACAAATTGGTATTAGAGCCTAAGTTTCACCGATATGACTGGTAGATGAGAAAGTGTCTAATAGAGTCCTTCACTTATTTCACTCATGTCATTCTAAGAATCTAAGTTGGTTTGTTGGATATCATATTAACTTTACTTTTTGCTGCCTAGGACACATGCTTTAGTGATATGTGAGGAGGGGCCCGAGACCAAGATGCGATATATCCCCAGTTAGGGATCAAGTTATACCTCCCGAAGGTCCTATTCCTACACTCAAGCCAGGTACTCCTTTACCTCAGCCATCAGTGGGCCAGGGACCAACCCAGTCTCCATAAGGATTCATCCCCTCTTCTTTGCTTAGGGATGCTTTGGTTCATATGTTGGGTATCATTAATAGTTTGCAAATTACTAAAGTAAAAGTACAGCCTATAGCTGTAGCTCCTGGAGTTGAAGTTCCTCCTATTCCAAAAGATGTTCAGTCAATAGGTTTTTATACAGTTGTGACCCCGCTTACTATGTCTGCAGAGGAGTAGAAGATGCTGGGTAGGTTCTTGATGCTAGCTCCACTAAGATTTTCTGCTGCTCTTGGAGAGGATGCATATAAGTTTCTAGCTACTTATAAATATAGGCTTCGCAGGTTAGGCCTTGTTGACACTCATGGTGTGGGCTACAATATATTTAAATTGGACTTGTTTTCTAGACACTGGAGGATGAGATTTGTGAGTTCTAAACCAGTTGGATCTTACTCTCTCTCTTGGGATAAGTTCTCTAAGATGTTCATGGAGAAGGTTATGTCGTATAGCATTAGAGAACATTTAAGAGACCAGTTCTCTAGATTAGAGCAGGGTTCTATTATAGTCTTTGAGTATGAGGAATATTTTAATGAGTTGTTTGGGCATGCTACTTCTATCTTTGATACTAAGTATGAGTGAATTTTCTTTTTTATAAGAAGATAGAGACTTTTTATTTGGATGGAAACTTAGAGTTTGGTAGCTATAAGTAGGGCCTTTGCTGAAGTTTTTGATCATGCTAGAGTGATGAAGGACATTTAGTGTGAGGGTCGTAATTAGAAGACCAAGTATCAGGGGAGTTTTGGTAGGAGCCATAGTCGTTCTCGATTCAAATATGGTGTTCATTATGCTCGACATCCTCCTCATCCATCTATTAAACCTCAGGTTCAAACTAGTTGACCAATTCAGGCAGCTTTTCAGACCATCAATGGGGATCAGTTTATTACTAGTGGTCACCCTAGTAAGGGAGGTAATCAGTCTTTGAGGAGTTCATCTGTGGACCATGCTAGGCGTGGTATCTATGTTGGATCAGCCAAATTTGTGAGTTTTGGTTCTTCTCATAAGTATTGTTTTACTTGAGGTCTTTCTATTTATTTCTCTAGAGAGTGCCCTAGTAGCATGGCGATTGTTGTTTTATCCTAGGGACCTACTCCCATTACAGCAATTCATCCCTTAGGTAGAGGTAGTTTGTGAGGTGATAGAGGTGGTTATCGGGGTGCTCAAAGTGGTACTTAAGCAGACAGGACAGAAGGTTGGTCAGGTGTCCAGCCAAGTGGTAGGCGTGGCCAGTTATATGAAAAGTACCTGTTAGACCCGAGGCTAAGACTTCTGATGTTGTAGTAACCAGTGCAATTTTTATATGCCTTAAGTCAGATCTTGCTTTATTTGAACCTGGATCCACTTATTCTTAAATATCTTTTTATTATGAACCACGGTTGGACTTGTCTAGTGATTTATTATTTGTGCCATTGCACGTATTCACTGCCTTACATGATTCTTTAGTAGTGGATTGGGTATTTAGATCATGTGTTGTGATAGTTAGTAATGTTGCAATTTATGCTGATCTTATTATTCTGGATATGTTGGATTTTAATGTGATTCTGGGTATGGTTTGGTTATCCCACTGTCATGTGGTCATGGATTGTTTTACCTAGACCATTATCCTTTCCATGCCTGGCATACCCCTAGTGGTATGGAAAGTAGTGATTAGCCACAAGCCAATGGGGATTATATCTTATATTTATGCCAGATGGCTTATATCGAGGGGTTGTGAGTCTTATCTCGTCTAAGTATATGATACCCATGTTGAGATTTTGATGCTTGACACTTTTTCTATTGTGTGTCAGTTTCCTTTTGTGTTTCTTGATGATCTGCTTGGCATCCCTCCTGCCCGTGAGATTGAATTTGCTAGTTACCTTAAGCATGGTACCTAACCTATTTTTATGGTGCCTTAGTATGGCACCTGTAGAGCTGAACTCTAAGCTCTAGGATCTTTTTCACAATGGGTTTATTAGACCGAGTGTGTCCCCATAGGGAGCCCCTATTTTGTTTGTAAATACGAAAGATAATTCGATGCAAATGTGTGTTGACTATAAGAAACTTAACAAGGTGATAATGAAGAACCGTTATCCTATGCCTCACATTGATGATTTGTTCAACCAGCTTTAGGGCGTAGCTGTATTTTCAAAGATATATTTGATGTCCAATTATTATCAGTTGAGGATTTAGGCTGAGGATATTCTGAACATAACCTTTAGGACCCATTATAGTCAATATGTGTTTTTGGTGATGTCTTTTGGGAAGACTAATTCCCCAGCCGCATTTATGGACTCGATAAACTGTGTACTTAGACATTATGGACTCTTTTGTTATTGTGTTAATTGATGGTATTAATGTATAATCGAGGACTAGTAAGGAACATGCACAGTATTTGAGGATTGCGCTCTAAGTTTTGTAAGAGCATGTGCTTTTTACCAAGTTCTCCAAGTGTGAGTTTTTGATTGATTCAATGTCTTTTTTTATTCATGTGGTATCCAACGTGGGTGTTATGGTAGGCCCAGCTAAGATTTTGGTGATTCATGATTGGACTAGGCCTACTTTTATGATTGAGGTTTGCAGTTTGATTGGTTCTGCTGGTTATTATAGGCGTTTTGTTGATAGATTTGCTACCTTATCAGCCCCTATGACTATATTGCACCATAAGTAAGTTCCCTTACAATGGTTCGAGGAGTATAAGTTGAGGTTTAGAAATCTCATGGATTATCTCACTTTATCCCCGGTGTTAGCTCTTCCAGTTGAAGGCAAGGGATTCATAGTGTTTTGTGATACTTCTGGTGTTAGTTGTTGTTGTGTTTTGATGCAGCAGGGTCATGTCATTTCGTATGCTTCTAGACAATTTAAAGGGCATGAATGCAACTACCCCACTCATGATTTGGAGTTAGTAGCTATAGTTTTTTTTCCTTAAGATTTTGAGGCATTACTTGTATGGTGTGCATTATGAGATTTTTTACGATCATCATAGTCTTCAGCATTTTTGACCCAGAGAGCTTAATGCTCACCAGCGTAGGTAGATGGAATTGCTAAAGAACTATGATATTTATATCTTGTATTATTCGGGTTTGAAAAATATTATTGTGGATGCCTTGTGTCGCAAGGCGGTGGTATGGGTAGTTTGGTGTGTATATCAGTTTCTTAGAGGCTCTTGGCATGGGACATCCAGTCTATACCCAATTTGATGTTTCATATTATTATTTTTGATTCTATAAGGATTTTTGCTAATGTGGAGGCGAGGTCCTCCCTATTTGAGCATATTCGTGATCGTCAGCTTAATGATAGTAGTTATGACTTCTCAGAGATCGGGTAGTGAGTGGTAAGTCTGGGAGAGAAACCACATATTTAGAGGGTATCTTGACATTTTAGGGTCATATTTGTGTTCCCTAACTTGATAACTTGATCCTGTTAATTCTGCACAAAGGTCATTGTTCTTGATATTCAATTCATCCTGGTATAGCCAAGATGTATGGAGATTTGAGGTAGCTATACTACTAGGATGGTATGAAGAGGGATATGACAGATTTCGTAGCACGTTGCTTATGTTGTCAGTATGTTAAGGCTAAGCATCAATGTCCAGGCAGATTGACTAAGAGATTGCCCATTCTCGAGTGGAAATAGGAATCGATCACTATAGACTTCATTAGTGTTTTGCCTCATACTTTTCATGGTTTCGATGGTATTTGGGTTATTATGGATCGTTTGACCAAGTCGGCCCATTTATTTCATATTTAGATGACCTTCAGTGCTAAGAGATTACCCCAAATTTATGTTTGGGAGATAGTTCATTTGCATGGGGTCTCTATATCTATCGTATCTGATTGTGGTTCTGTGTTTACTTTAAGGTTTTGAAGGACATTTAAAGAGGAGTTAGGTACTTGAGTAGACTTGAATACAGTTTTTCATCCATAGAAAGATGGTCAGTGGGAGTAAACTATTTAGTTGCTTGAGGATATGCTCCGAGCTCTTTCATGGATTTTGGTGGTTAGTGGGATCAACCCTTAGCATTGACAAAATTAACTTAAAACAATAGTTATCATTCTATTATTGAGATGGAGCCTTATGAGGTTGTATACATTAGGAGATGTCCTTCTTCTATAGGTTGGTTTGAGATTTTTGAGGTTAGACCGTATGGTACAGATTTTCTTTAGGACTCATTGTATTGGGATAGGGTGATTCAGGATAGGCTGAGAGCAGCCCAAAGTAGGCTAAAGGCCTATGCTGACCGTAGACTACGTGCCTTGAGATTTGGAATTGGTGATCGGGTATTCCTTTGTGATTCATCTATAAGAGGTGTGATAAGATTTAAGAGGATGGGTAAGCTTAATCCTCACTATATTGGTCCTTTTGAGATTCTCTATGGAGTTGGCGAGGTAGCCTATGAGTTTCCTTTTTGTCAAGGCTTTGCTGCTGTTCATCCAGTCTTTCATGTCTCTATGTTATGGAAGATAGTCCTGATACTACTCATGTGCTTGATGGTACTCAGTCCAGTTGGTTAATAAGTTGAGCTTTATGGAGCAGCCCGTATTGATTTTGGCTAGTGATATGAGGCGATGCTGACTAGGGATATTCTGGTAGTCAAGGTTTAGTTTAGGCTTCGCCCAGAAGAGGAGGCTACTTAGGAGATTGAGAGTGAGATGCGAGCCCAATATCCTCATTTGTTTGAGACTTCAGGTATTTTCTTGTATTTAACTTTCGGGGACAAAAGTTCCTTAGTAGTAGATATTGTACTGATCCTTCATGTCATTGTCCATATTCTAGCTTATTTCGCCGATAGACCTCTCCATAGTTGCCCCAAGTCATTAGTGACTTGCTAGAACTAATAAATTGGTTACCTGATGGTTCATTTTGTTGTTAGAGACATTTTTGCAATTTGAAGTATTCATTGGTCTAAGTGACCACTAAGCAAAAACACTACTAATATGAACTTAAATGCGAAATCCAACTTTGCTTATGACTTTAGGACGTCGAAATCTATGTGTTTACGTATCTTATTTGCTCGAATCGGACTACGAATACATCTTGAGGCATTAGTGGAAGCCCATAACAAAGTCCAAAGTTTTAGTTATGCCTGGCATAGGAAGAGATACAAAAACTGTGGTGATGTGGAAGCAACTGTGATGCCGCAATCGAGGCTAAGTGGAGGGTATGACCATGTGACCTAAGGGCTGAGCATACCTATTTATAGGTTGTCTTGCCCAAAATATTGGCAATTTTATGCCTCCCCGTTAATCTATAAACCCTAATGGAGTGTAAAATCTTCCAAGTAAGTCTTGTGGGTTGATTAGAAGCTTAAACAACTTATTTAATCAAATCTTGCTACAAATCAAAGGTATGATTCCTTCCAGTTGATGTTAAATTATTGATTTGTAAACCCAAAACCTGTAAGTCCTTGAGACTTAAATTGAACTCCATATGTGATTAATTTAGTCAAATTTCTTGAGGTTTATAACTCCCTAATAATAGTTGAACAATTGGTTGGTCTCAGAAACTCATTTTTCGAAGGTGGAACCCACTTGGCGGTTTGGTGTTATTTTGAACCCATGTCATAATAGTTCTATAATGGGTATTGTTAATCTTGTTGTAATTCTTAGATTGTATTGATGATAGCTTGGCTCGTGGAAGAAGAGGCTTCAGGAAAAGGAAAGAAAAAGCTTGTTGGCTCGTAAGTTGCTTGGACTCAACGGTAGGTTAGGCTTACTTGTAGTTAGATTGTGTTTGATTGTATTATAATTGTTTTGATGATAAATGGTTGAATGGTGATATTTGGGATTAATTGATTCTTATAAAATATTGAACTTGCAAAGTGTGCTGCTTAACCCTTATCCTAGAACCTTGGATAGTTCTACTAGAAGTTTCATGAATAGTAGGAGAACACTTTAGTTGCTCTAATATATGAGAATGAAGTTTCTCCCTAACCTTAAGGGTATGTTGACCTAGATATTGCTTAGTTAGGAAATGGTCTTGGTGTTTGGATTGACTTAGAAAGAAAATTGAAGAAGATTTCCCTTGTGGGCTTAGTAAGGAATGATAAGCCCATATGATGTGATTTAGATAACTGATCCTAAATCTGAGTAGATGCTAGTCTTGTGATAGTGAACTTTGGCATTCTTTATATTTAGGAGTGGATGTTGACCCGCCTTAAACTTGAACTATGAAATCCTTTATAGACATAGAAAGTTGAGGAACGTCTATATTATGTTATTGAGATTATTATGGTAAAACCCGATTGTTGGTTTATAAATGTGATTAATGGTTTGATAATATGTATACTTGATTGATTATCTTGTGGTCATGATATTGATAGCCGTTGAAAAGTGGTGATAATATATCATGTAGACACTCATGCTCATTCGTCTATACATATTATGTGGTGATGGTTAATAGTAAAGTATAGTCGCATATGTTACCTTACATCCCTATTACTCTATTATTGTTAATTGTATATGTTTATTGATTTAACTATATATGTGAATGTTATAATGATATGATGATGTCCAGTGAATCCGGGGGATATGTTGATGTTATGATGATGCCCAGTGAATCCAAAGGATATGTTGATGTTATGTTGACGC
>NC_061121.1:129644603-129750083 GCF_002878395.1 Capsicum annuum | reverse complement strand
TAATCTCGAGAACTGATCTCTCAAATAATCTCTAAGGATACCGAAATATATTCACCAATAAAATCTCAAAGAACTAACCCCATGTCATTGGAGGACATGTAGTGTAACGCCCTAATAACGTATCCCGAGGTATCACACGGTTCTTAAGGCCACACGTGGCCCCAAGCATACCCTCCCAACCTGTCATCAGTTTTAGAACTCACTATGACAATAATCAAGCTAAAACAAGGAAGAACAATCCTGTCATAAACATACTGGAATATGATGAAGTACTGGCTTGTACAATCAAAATATTGAAATTTCTATACATATTGGCACTCTAGTCTAACAAAAGACTCTACTACATAAGACTGAGGAGCTATTGGGATAGATCCCCAACTGACTCGTACTGAACTAAAAAGAAACAACCATATACTAACAAGGCAAAATCAGGGACATAGGTCCTTGAACCATGAGGACTCACCAACTGTAGAAATATAGATGAAGGTACTCAAAGATCACTGTCGCTGCTGAGTATGTGGAGGTGTATGCAACATTTTTAAATAATATCATGAAAGTAAAATAAAATGATGCATGCTGACAATAATGACTCTCTTCACTTGAATTTCCTAAAACATAATTTCCATAAATCATCAATAGTAACACATGCTTCAGAAATCTCATAAATCCTTGGACTCAACTCAAACTCTTTGACTCATTACTTAGAGTGACTTCGTAACACAAGAAACTTAGACTATTATGGACTTGGGAGTTTCTTATAATCGAGATAAACCATATGAGCTGAATGGAGTCCAACGTTTTGCCCTCCTAAGGAAGAAACCCCACATTGGTAGGAGCGTTATACTCTTGCCAGGAAGTATAACCTGAAACTCATCTCTATGATCACAACTCGACACTTTGGCCCTCAAATCTCAATCCTATTGTGAAGCGTAGTTCTGGAGAGGTAGGATACACTGAACCCACACTTCTTGCTCGATGCTAAATACTCCTTCCAGACTCAGATCAGAACGCATTACGAAAACCACCTCAATTAACTCAAGGGTCTATCATGAAGACCAAAATATAAATACATCTCATTTGTAAATCACAAAAAGCTTATGGCTACCTAACTCGACTCAAAATCATACAGTTTTTCTCAACATCAAGTACACATGCTTATCAAATCATACCAACTATCAAAAGTTTCAAGAAAATGTCATAGGAATCATTCTTGATTCTCAAGATCAATATCAATAAATATATATGCAGTAATCAACTTCTCATGAAAAAGCTTAAAATCATGACTCTTATCATTTATCACTTAGAAATCATCAATTCATAGTAGCAATGTACAATTCATTGCATAAATTTCAAATTTAAGAAATAAAACAATGAAATAGTCATGTATATCAATCTTGAAATAACTCAATTCTCATAAATCATTGATAAAGTACTTTGGGTATACCCCTCTTGCAAAATCATTAAATTTCAATAGTAAAATCAATTCTTTGGGCACAAGAATGAAAGGATATTATTGTTCAAGCCCCACATACCTTGATTATAATTCGGAATGAATAAATTTGCTATAGCCTTCTTTTCCCACTTCTTGAGTTAGGGTCCTTGATGTTCTTGACTTGGAAGTTTTCAATCTTGAACTAATTTGCGAAAACTACGGCTCAATTTTGAGATGTTTAGACTAGAATTGGATTGGATTTTGGAGAGAAACCCTTGATTTTGGATCGAATGGAAGAGGAAAATAAGGATTTTCTCCTCTATTTGTACATATATAGTGGGTAAGGATGGGTGGAAATACCAAAATACCCTTGAGAAATATATAGAACTGGAGCCCAATTTTTGGTCCTAGCGCGACGCGCCATGATTGCGGAGCTTCACTGGTTTTTGACAATTGGGAAACTGCTTAGTGGTGCGATGCAGTGAAGTCACATTTTCCACCTAGCTCGTGACCCGAAAGGGCACCACGATGCGGTGGAATCGTGTTTGTGCACTGGATTTTGACAATCAAAATATTTAGCCTTGGCGCGACACGGTGAATATCTTTTAGACTCACTGGAAAATGAAAATTTCCATTTTGGTTGGCTTTGTGACGCGCTAAAGTGACAAGTGGGACACTGTCTCACAAAAATGGCTCTAATTCTTCACCCGAGTGTTAAATTTGGCCAAATTTCCTATCGATCGAAAGCTTATTCAATGTTGTACATAAAAAAAGGTGTATTAGGTTTTAGGCTTAAGGTGAACATGGTATAAACATATAAACATAATATAACCATCAATTGATTTAGAAGTCAACCATATTTACTTAAAAGGTAAATTTAGGCGTAAGGAACGATTGGAGTATTACATCTAGGTGCCCTTGAATCAATATAACCTATCCAGCAATGTCTAGGTCATAGGTCTAACTGAAAGGTAGTATAGTAAATATTAGGAGCACTTAGCCCAAATTATAGAGCCTAGCCTCATAAGCCATCAAAAACTAAAAGGCATCCTCTCTCGGTGCCCTAATAAACTTAAACAGAGTCAATCTCAATAATCTACGCAATATTTTTTGCTCATCAATAGAAATAGTAGATTGGACAACTAATGATTGAGGAACTATCGGCTCTAAAAGCATCTAAAATCTTGGGGCCACATCTACTGGTTGTGCAACTATCTCAGTACCACTCTGATCTTTAGAATATGCACCATCAAATGGTGTACCACTAAAAAAACATAATGGTTGAACTAAAGCATATTTGAGTGATGATATAGAATTAATCCTTAATAAAGCATGGGCTAGCCCAACCCAATAATTGTTGGGGTGGAGAAATCTCTTATGTGATAGAGGAATATAGTTTGGTGAAGGCTCCATCTTTGAAACTCTAGATGGGGCAGTGCTTATCTTCTCCCAATCTCTAGATTGTCATGTCCTTTGGTAGGATCCCTAGTCATGGACACGGGGTTCTCGTCTACCATAGTAGTAGCTTGAATCCTAGCCATTTATGAAAGAGTGAAACAAAATTAGTCTTAGAAAACAACACAAACTCTTAGCTCAAAATGTGTGAAGGAAGTGAGTATATCCTAAGAATACCCTATAGCATCCCGAAGATAAGAAATTAACATCATTGTTTCAATCCACAAAAATCTACTAGATAAGTTCTTTTGTAATAAAATATTGTTAACCTAGTCTCTGATACCAATTTATCAAGGACGAATTTCACGAGTCTAATGTCTCCTAATTTATGTCACTAGTTGGTATGCCAAAGCATGGCATGGAATAATAAGAAATGGTCTTGTTGGTGTAAAATGAATAAATGACAAAATTATATCAGTAATTAGGCCAAAAGCCTTGAAATATAAGGATAAATACATAACTAAAGATAAATATGGAAAGAGTAACAATATCCCGCTACCTAGTATGGTCAGTACAAGAGCTTTAGCAAAAGAATAAGAGTACTATAAGTAGCAAACATGAAATAGTCTCAAATATAAAGACCATAAAATATAAGGAGAAAAAGTAAATTGAAGCTCTAAGAGCTCACCCTGTCTCCAAACTCTGACCAGCACTAACTAAGCTAAATCATAATATAAATACAATACTATGCGAGCTAAAAAGCTAAGTTAGGGAAAAAGGGCAAACCTAGAATAGTGCTCCAAAAACTAAAAATCAATATCATAGAGAACAAAACCATCTATAGTATAACTGGGCTACCATAAGACAAAGAGATGCAAACAAGAGTAAATAATCAAAAGAAAGCTCCTATAAGCTTGGTGGATGCACTAAAAGAAGTAATGATTATATACTCACAAAACATACAAACATATAAACCATAAAGGTTATCTTCTTATACCATAAGGACCAAACTCAAACTAATTCTATAATATTAATAAGAAACCCTTTAATGCCAGACTCAAATAGAAAATAGTGTTTCACACATCGTACTTGAACGAAGAATAATATCAAGAATATAGAACTAGAACCGATATTTGTATCTCCTAAGTACAATCTTGAACAAGTCAGAATATGTCTAAATCATCCTGAAGCTCAAGAATATAAATAGAATGCTGTATGAAGGCTTATTAAATCTAAAAGGAGGTAAAATAAGTCTTGACTTAAAGTGTGTTGAAAGGGAACACCTTTAACCCCAAAAGTCCATTCTAAGGTAATTGCCACAACTTGTAATGCCTTGGGTTTTTGTACCTTGAAACACTTCTAAAATTCTATCCTCGCCATCCTTACTACGACACCCCTTATGAGTCATAGGGAGTCATGAATTGTATAAGGACTTGGCCTTAACTTCATCAGAACAAGTGGTTTAGTATACATTTTTGAGTATACGTGGCTCTTAATATGCTTTCAAGAATTCTTACAGGCTGTAAGGACCAAGTTGTAAAGTGTCCACAAAGTTTGGCCCTAGACATTATCATTATTACTACTTGAGGCCACGATTCTTAAAGACTCAAGACGAGTCGTTATATCCTAATTTTAGGGTATCCAGTTTATCATTCAAAATGTATTAATGTATTGAGTATGAGAAGTGGTTATGAGAATTCAAGGTAATATGCACGAATAGTTAGTGCAAATAAATGGTAAAATCACCACTCATCAATAGTTGCTTGCATTCTAGACAACATTTTTTGAATATTTTTTGGCTTGTGGTTACTGATATGAAGTTATTCAAGAACAAAGGTATTATGTATCTCTTCTTCCCCTCTTTGATTACTGAGCTTTGTAAGATAGCTGGTGTTGAACAATACTTCAGAGACACTTAGGTGTGCCCTGGTACCCCCATTTATCCTTTGAGAATTCAAGGCAAGGGCACACCAGGTAAAAGACAGAAGAGAAAGATCGACTTGGGAAAGTCAACATGTAAGGAGCCTAAGTCTTGTAGGCCATCCACTATTGGTACCTTTAAGGACATTAGAGTTGATATTGCAGCCATTATGGAACTCATGTCAGGTTTACCCTAGGGATTGGGAGAACCCTCCACCACTCAATATTTATATATGTCACAAGCCAATTATGAAAAATATCTAGAAGACTAGAAGAAACATAGAGCGACCATTACTAGTCTTGAGAATTTCTACTCATCCTTAGTGGCATCATATCGTGATATCTGGGTTACACATAAAAAGAACGTCATAAGGGAAAAAAAGAGAGATAGTTTCTTTAACAAGATATGGAAGGGGGTTAAAGGCCTTTAGAAAGTCCTAAAACCTCGTGATCAACTTTCTTCATCCAGAGTGGAGAGAAATAATGAGGCCCAAAATCTTGATGCAATTTTAGGGAGCACCTTTATCTCTCGTTATGTTTTATTATTTATGCAGTGAGGACTCTACCACTTTATTTGTTAGGCGTGCCTGTCGCCGTATTCATTTGATATGGGCCTGTATTAGTGATCTTTTTAGGTATTTTGTAGTTGTTTCTTTTAGAAAACATTAATTTTTTATTTGGATTGTAATATTTTGGAACTGTGGTGGTTCCCACATTCGCATGGAATATTTATTTTGTTCATAGATCTCTAATTTTTCTCTAGTTTGCTTATGGATATATTGGACAAACTTTTCCCTATGATAGATTAAGTGACATAAGGGAATGCATCATATTTGGGTTTACATCCATGGATGCAGGGGAAGTCTTAGTACCTATGTCATCAAAGTCACAAATGGAAGGGAAGTTTGAGTAACTGTAGCATTTTAGATTTAGGGATCGCATTTATACCAATGGAGAATATCGAATAGCCATATGTTTGGTTGGCCCATATAAATACCATAATGTGAGAATAAGGCTTGGGTTGGTGCCATAATTTAAAAATCATGCATGGTTAACAATACCCATTTAGCCTTTAGACCTTTCTTTTGTAGACACATTACAAGTCATGAGCCTTTCAATATTTATCCTTTATTTGAACACTACCCTACTTGAACATAAAATTATAACTTAAGGCTAAAAGCCAAAGTTGGGGGTGACAATGATTGAAAGAGGTAACTTTAGGCCACAAAGTTCTAAGTATGTACCTATGAGTTTAAGTATTAAGGAAAAATTAAAAAATGAAAAGTATCCAATATAGGAAAGAGAAGAACTAAGGGTGTAAGAAAAAGAAATAAAAAGGGAAATAGGAGAACCATGACAGTAAAAAGTAGGCACATGTGTCAAGAGTAAAAACAAAAGAAGCTAAAAGTTTTATGAAATAGTATGATGTAGATGTTCAAGGAGGGTTTAGATATGTTATTCCTAAAAGATATCCTATCCTACGCAAAACCTACATTACAAGCACCAAAAACCCTTTATGATTCCAAAACTATTATATTTATTATAGTGGCAATTAAAAACAAGGGAAGTCTACGGCATGGTACTTGTTAGAATTGAGAGTTCATGAGAGAGGGTGTGTTCTACACTTAAATTCCTTGTTGCATAATTGATGACTTGGTGTGTGAATTTATTTTTCTTATGAGGAGGCATGTAAATAAGTTGAGGTGAGTAAATTTGTCATCTCACAAAAAATTGGGCAAAAAGGAGTATAATGTAGTTGGGGTCAAAAAGTAGTTAATTTTTGAGTATTAGTAATTTTTGCATAGTTGCTCTTTAAAGTTTCTTGCATCCTTGAAAAATCACATTTTATGTTGAAGGGTGTTGGGCAAATAGTTTTGCCCATCTTTGAAGATCTAAATTTTTGTATTAACTAAGCTAAAAGTAATTATGATCATTTGGGTCATTCAATGTGGGCATAAATATGCATAGTCTCATGGTAAGGGGTAGTATTACTTGAAGACAAGCAAAGTTTTAAGTTGGGGGTGTTGATGAGCAGTGAATTCACCGCTTCATGCACATTATAATGTTTTAAATGATTAAAACAAACCTATTTATGATTAAATGCACTAATATCTCTATTTTGCAAGCATATAGGTTATGAGATGGAAATATGTGGACTTGAGCTAAAAAGGATCAAAGAGAGAGAAATAAAGTGCAGCTAGAAGACCTAGAGCAGAAATCGGCCTCAGTTACCACTGTCGTAGCCTGAGTGCCGCGATTGCAGTCAGTCAAGATGGTCAGTGAACAGAATTGGATTGATGTACATACGGTCTTGGTAGCTGCGATCACAGCCAATCTGGACTAAGTCTTGATTACCCGTGCATGAACACTACTTTGGAAAACATAACCCTAAGATCTCTCTTCATTTGATAAACTTGACAATTGTTCGATCTTATATTAGTGTGCTTTGGTGATTGTGGTAAAAAATTTCAGCATTCAAACCCCCCAATTTACTTCCATATTTTTCATTAATTCCTCATTATTGGTTAACACATAGTTAACTCTAAACACATGTAGTTGTTAAAAGTTATCTTGCACTCCTCGAGGATTTGACCATAACTTTTTTTAGGGTATATATTGACAACGAATGCCTTACATCGATATAATGGTGTAAGTTAAGCATTGTCAGCTTCCCATGAGACACATAAGTGTCCTTGTGTCTTTGGCTACGCTCGATTTAGTGACAAGGGGGACGTTAAGCATACCCTATTTTAGAGATATTAGGGCCGCTTTAGTTGCACTCGCCATAAACTGATAGACAACTTTAACAGCATGCACTTTAGCGGCACCTGGGCTTTTAAATTCCCATTACCACACAATTTTGCATTATCTCATTCACCACTATCACACTATTTTGAGTTCTCAAAGAAGGGGGAAAGTGGGAAATCATTCATTGAGGCTAAGGTAAGTAGCCTAACACTCGTTGGTTATTTCTTATTAGTTTTTTCGTCAATTTCCATCCTATTTCATGGTAAAATCTTAGAAATTAGTTCTTAAAGTAACTAAATTTTAGGAGCTTATTTGCGCCCCGATTATTGAATCATTTGAGCTCAACTTTTCAGCACCTATTTCATTTCCTTCGAGGGAACCTATGTCAAATTTAATTTTTGATCCTGTGGGCTCGTTCTGGACTCAAATTTTTACCCAACATATAGTATACAAATATGGGGCTCATTTTACTTCTAACAATGTGTAGATTACTATTTTGATAAAATGGAGACATTTCAAGATCGTGGACCAAAGGTAGATGATTTGTGGGCAATTCAAGGATTTGT
Organism: Capsicum annuum; assembly: GCF_002878395.1. Taxonomy (NCBI): domain Eukaryota; kingdom Viridiplantae; phylum Streptophyta; class Magnoliopsida; order Solanales; family Solanaceae; genus Capsicum; species Capsicum annuum. Next base: position 129,742,022 of record NC_061121.1, on the reverse strand, counting down.
GGTTTGGCATTGATGTTGGATTTTGTCACTCTTTCTCATGATATAGGGTATTATATATATTACATGTTAGGTAAAAATAATACAATATGATTATTAGTATTTTAGCATGATATAGTCTAAATTATGAGTTCGGGGTATAGAAGGGTGAATTGACCTTTAAGAAGAACTGTATGTTGCTTATAGGATCCTATTAACCTTGGTAACTAGCGTGTTAGGTGTAGTTGAGTCTAATAACCCTTTTAGTATTAGATTTACTACTTGACTCAGTCAATTATTTTAGTTTCACAATTGATAGTATTGTTCATAAGTTGAGTTTACGCACACTCACATATATATATATATACATATATACATATATATATATATATATATATATATATATATATTATTGGGCCTAAGGCCATGATACGATATTAATTAGATCCTACTGAGTGATTTATCCTAGTAAAGGACATGTCTGTTGCTTATGGACATTTATATGCTCATAATTTTATTATTTAGATACTATTGATAGCAGGCATAGGTTCAGTACATTCATGCATGATTAATGGTATGATTACAACTAAAACATGGTTTTACCTCTGTTTTTCTTAGATGGGATTAATTCCCACTTTTAACTTGTAAAATGGATTTTTCATAATGGGAATCGTACAATCTTAGTGGATGTTATAAGATATTCAGAACTAAAAAATGATGTTTTAGTAATTTGATCAAGATATATTCTAGTTCATAGTTTTATCACTACCATTTACTCCAGTCTGGAGAGATTTTAACTCTTTACACAATTTGATGATGATTTAGTCCTGGAGTTAAATTCGAGCTATGGATTTAAAGACACATACTATTTTAGCCATGGTTTGAGTCCATGTATTTATTATTACATATCTCCTTAAAATTGGTGGAGTAGATTGATTATGAGGGTGATGATGATTGGAAATACTAGATCAAGACTAGGTTGGTGTATATGGGTACTCTCGAACCCCCTAGGGGCCCCTTCATCTGTGATGCATTGTGTCAGAGAAGAAAAGTTTCCATATGTCCTTCATTTGTGAGCCGTCGAGCTAGAGAAGGTGTATACACTTGGCTACTTTGTAGAACTTGGGTCGGCTATGGTATTATGGATTTACTTTTCTTTCATTATAGACAGCAAATTACCTATGACCATTATATTGTTTGGTCCGTATATCTATCCGCATTATGGGGTTGTATAGGTATAGGTTAGGGTGTTGTTTCATGTGTGTTGTATGCAATTGAGATTTTGGGGTTATTAGGCTAGATTTAGGTTGTGTTTGTCTAGACTAGCCAATTACTGTATTGTTGTTACTATGTTTGGATCGTGACAAGCTGACTATGGACTGCTACTGGATTTAAGGTATAGTTCTTATTCCTTTCTCTTGTGGTTATTTTACTATGGATAATTATCTCATGTATAGATATTTGGATTTGGAGGCCTTGAGATGGTAGTATGACTACCTTAGGTTGTACCTTTAAGTTGTTTTTGTGTATATATATATATATGTCTAGCTATAGTATTATCGCATATCCCTCTCTTCCTTTGTTTATTCTTGTTGTATATCCATTTTTTGGCTTTGTATACTACTTTATATCTTTCTTCTACCCTATATTTGTATATTGGCCAGTGATACATGGTGTAGTGCTTTGGTGCCTGGGTATGGATAGAAGTGTGTAGTTTATCTGTATTGCCTCCTTAGTTCTATTATGTTAGCTTCCTGGATATTGGGTTGTATTTTACATTCCTACTCGTATATTATAAACATTTTCATTATCTTCGGAGCTCAGTCGGCAGTTGCTTAATGAGTACCATGATTTTGTTACTCATACAACACTTCTGCAGCCTATAAATCATAGTACCGTTTATCACTATTGTTATGCATATCATGCTGAGTTGCAATGGATCAGAGATTTGCAAAGAGCTCCTAGCATTTTAAGTATTACCATTCTCCCTCTTATGGATTAGACTGATCTCTATGTTATATTAGAAGATGGGTCGTACCTGTATATTCGTTTAGTACTTTATTTTGTATTCTTATTTTATTAGAAAATCTTATACAGATTCCACTAGGTTTAGGAACTGTCTTATATGTATTAGTCCTCTATTATATTAAGATTTATTTTGTATAACCCTTTTATTTCTTTTAGTATTCTGTTACCAACAGACTTGAACTACTGTTTGTCTTACCTACTAGTAGATTATAGTCGGTGCTATCATGACATGAGACTTTGGAATAGTGACGTTCAAGTCTCCTTCTCTTCACTTCTATATAAAAATTCTAACAACTTTGAGCCATTCTCAACCTCTCTCTAATCAACTGAACATTCTTCATATCCTCTGGGATTGAGTCAGGCACTATAAACATAGCTTCACTGACTTCAAACAAACCTATATGAGATCTAAACCTTCTTCCTAAAGTACCTCACAAAAGGCCATCTAAAGAGTAGAGTGATAGCTATTATTAAACAAAAATTTGATCAAAGGTAGATGATCATTCCAACTACCCTTTAAATCCATCTCTTATTCTCTCAACATGTCCTTTAGGGTCTAATTGGTCCTCTCTACCAGACCATTACTCTGTGGGTGAAAGTATTTATTGAGATGAACTAGGGTACCAAGACCTTTCTGGAAAGCCTTCAAAAACTTATAGGTAAATTGAGTACCTCTATTTTTGATAGTGAAAAGGACTTCATACAATCTCACCAACCTCTTCAAGTAGTGTTTAGCCTAGTCCTTGGTTGAATCTGAAGTGTTAACTGGCAGAAAAATAGTTGACTTAGTTACGTTGTCCACAGTATACCAAATAAAATCATGTTATCGACGAGTACGAAGCCACCCTGATGAAGTCCATGTTCCCGACCTCCCATTTTGAAGTAGGAATGCTGATTTCAGGAAGCATGCCATGAGGTCTGTAGTGCTCAACCTTAACCCACTGGAAATTTGGGCATTTAGCCACAAATTTCATGATATCCTTCTTCATACTATTCAACCAATAGACTTCTTATATATCATGGTACATTGTATCGGACCATGGATGAATAAAATACAAAGAACCATGAGCCTCCACTAGCATCCATTGTCTCAGTTCATTTACTTCTAAAACACAAAGTCTGTCCTGATAGCAAAGAACACCATCTCCCCATTAGGATAGAACCTCAACCTTCTGACCCTAGACTATTGCTTTCAATCTTAGCAAAATAAGATAACTATCTTGATTTTCCTTAGCCTCGGCTACTAAAGTATTCCAAACCATTCTGGACTAATATACAACTTTCGGAAGAGTCAACTAATCAAACTCCTAGTTTGGCCAGTCTATCATCCTCGAAAGCTTTTTATTTTTTCTCATCCTCAACATGACAAACACTCACGATATATAATTTACTATGAGTATCGTCTACCACATATGCCTTACTCAGATTATACAACAAACAACTAAGTCCAACCCAAGAAGAATCCCAATTAACCATAAAATCATTTGAGCCCTCAGGCAGAGTTAAAACTAGAGCAGTGATGAAGCTAGTCTCCAACTGCTAAGAATTCTTCTCGCAAGATTCAGAATACTAAAACGTGACTTTCTTCTAAGTCAACCCAGACATGGGATAAGAAATAAAGAAAAATACCTCATCCAACTATCTAATGTAGTTGGCTAAGCCCAAGAAACTTTTGATATCTGCCTGAGAGTTAGGTTTTAACTAGTTTCTTAATTCTTTGGTATTCTTAGGATCAACCCAAATGCCTTTACTAGAAATGATATAACTAGGGATTATTATTAATTGTAATCTAAATTTACACTTGCTAAATTTAGCGAATATTTGGTGATACTTAAGAGTCTGCAAGACAATCCTTAGATGATTTTTGTGTTCATCCTCACTCAAATAATAAATAAAGATGTCATCTATAAAGACTATGAAGAACATGTCCTTGTAGTTCTTGAACATTTTGTTAATCAGGTCCTTAAAAGCCGTAGGAGCAATCGTTTCTCTGAAAGACGTAACGATAAATTCAAAGTGATCTCTTTACTTTCTCAAGGTTATTGTTGGAATGTCATTTCCTCTAACTCTGAGCTGTTGATAGGCTGCTCTGAGGTTTATTTTGAAGAAGAGCCTTTCTCTATAGCGTGTGTCAAACAAGTCATCAATCCTGGGGATTGGATACTTATCTTTGACTATCACATTTTTCAACTGACGGTAGTCGATACATATTTATAGAAAACAATCCTTCTTAGACATGAATAGAATTATCCCACCCTATGTAGATACGTTGGGACTGATAAAACAATTATCTAGGAGTTTCTTCAATTGCTCCTTGAAATCTTTAAGCATGGTTAGGGACATTCAGTAGGGTGGAACTGAAATAGGTTGGGTATCTAGAAAGAGACATATTCTGAAGTTAATTTCTTAGTAGGAAGAAACTCTGCCTAAGTCTTCTTGAACTATTTCTGGAAATTGATTTACCACTAAAATTGAACCAAGTGTTGGGGTTTTAGATTATGAATCCTTAACCTGAACAAGATAATAGATACACTATTTTGAGGTCAACTTTTGAGCCATAAGGTAAGAGATGAATTTGCACATAGGAATTGTGGTACTACCCTTCAACTTTAGAATTGGTTCATTTGGGAACTAGAATTGAACTAAACTCTTCCCATAATCAAAAGAGCCATTGTAAGAGTCTATCAAATATATATTTCTAATAACATTAAAATTTACCATGTCTAACTCTACGACCTTAATTGATGTTAATTTCTAGGAAATTGTAACTGGGTAATTTTCATATACCTTTTGACTATGAATAAGACACCAACTAGCGTAGATACTATGGAAGGTTCTAAGTTGGTTTAAGAATGAACACCGAAGTCTACTACTATATTGGGTGTTATGAATGAAAGTGTAGCTCTAAGATCTAATAATGCATAAACATGAATATTGAAACCTGTAACGTACTCGTGATTACATTAGGAGAACCTTCAAGATACTGTCGAGTCTTTGATAAGTAGCGATGCTACCACTCATTCTCACTAAACATTTGTGTACATTAAATTATTTTGAATGTATAAATGAGAAAAATTGGTGATACAATGCACTAATATCCACTCTTTGTAGGCATAGAGTAGAGGATATCAAAAGATGTGGATGGGAGATAAAAATGATCAATAAGGAGCAAGAAAAGTGTAGATGAAGACTTATAGAAGCAAGGTCTCAGGTACCGCGGTTGTGGCCTGCTAGCCGCGATCACGGAAGTCAAGAAAAAGTTATCCAACCATGATAGCGGAAGTTGCCCACCGTTGCATAGCCACGATTGCAGACAGATTCATGTGATCACAGCTTAGCAGAAGAGATCAGCCCAGGGGAAAAAACAGAAATACATCGGAGACTCCATAGCCTCCATTTTTGAAGAAGAAAATATTGTGTAAATTTTGGGTGAAGAATACATTGGAGACTTTCTAAGTGGAAGATTTGCTCACTACATTGTTGATTTTATAGGAGAGCCATGTTTGAAGTAACATTTGCTTAAGTCTTGAACAATTCAATTTAATTGAGATTATGGATATATCAATGCTTATTTATCTTAGGTGTTTCTAAATCTCCCTCTTGGGGTTATGAGTAAATAGGGTTTAAAGTGTGTGTGGGTTGTTATTGTTAGCATCTATTTGGTGATTCATGTTTATGGATTTTATCATTGCTATGCTAATTTGGTTTGGATTTGATGGGTGAAATCCCTAAATATCCACATGGGTTTGATGAGTGAAAGTTCCAAGCTCTAGAAAACATCTTTGAAAGAAGGGTTTTGGGTGAAGTTTAGAGATCCATGTCATTCTTGCAAGAGGGATGAGGAAACCAAAGCAATGATAGGCAATTATGTGTATAGTTTGCTGAATTTTCACTATCTTAGACATAAGAGTGAATGTGAGGTTGGCTAGACCATGGGTATCATCCTAGAAATAGGGATGTCTAGATTGAGGTTGTAGTTACAAATTATTGAACACACCTATCAGGTATTAAAAAGAATCAAGGGGTGAATGTTTGGTGTTTTGTCGAATGACTAGCACCAAAATCTATAATCAAGCCTACCCATATTTAACTTACTATATTGATGTTGACTACTAACTCCCACATGTCACGCTCTTAGTAATTCATAATTCCAATACTCGTGCTTAATCATTAAACTTTAATTATTCGTAGCCCCGAATTTATACAAGAAAAATCCAAAAAAAGAAATACTAGAGTAGGATCCTATCTTCCCCATTTTATCTTTTAGTACCATTTGTTTGAATTTAACTTGTATATTTCATTTCAAATTAATTCAATTGCCACTCATATTTTTCCCCGTGGATTCAACTCCGACTTCAAAGTTGGGTAAATATATTGTAGATAACCATATTACACTTAATTTGACATATAAGTCGAGCGTTATAAAAAATGGGGTCATTGTCGGGGAACAACTTGGCATATTAAGTTAGTTTGGAATTTTAGTTTACTTTATTGAATTCAAACTTGTATATATGTGTTTGTGATTTTCTTTGCAGGTAGATTTTATTTAATTTTTACTTTAGTCTATGGCATATTCCACCAAGTATGAGTTCGACCGTTAGAAGTCCTATCTTGACAACCCATGTTCACATTGTGATGAACCATGGACCACAATTTAGGAGAGATTGTAACTATGCTCCTCGGAGAGAGACAGAATCACCATCTCAATCCTATAGGGAGTATAGTTTTCCTTTGTGTTGTAGTCAAAATGGGCATTGGGCTGGTTGTCAAAATTCCCCTCCCCCTATTATACTAACTGAATTGCTAGTTTTTCTTGTGAGATTAATAGGTCTTATGATGAGAAGAAGGAAGATCAACAAACCGAGTTCAATAGTTGTGACCCAAGGTTATATCTATTTTGGATCGGGTAAATAAAATGGGGGATAATATATAATACATGCATAAAGAATGGACAAGTGTCAAGAAGAAGGGAATGTGCAAAGAAGAAAAGCTTGAAACAATCCCTAACTTTCCCATCTCTTGAGGAAAGGTTTATAAAGAAGAGAAACCAAGCTATGATGACAAGCCTAGTATCGAAGACTCCTCGCTGACTTCCCAATCATCCGAATCATATAAGGAAGAATAATCCAAAATAAAAAAATGATACTAGAGTCAAGAGAAGAATCAAAGCAAATCTCTTATAATCACTCTAGTTTATTTTGGGGTGAAGATGTTTCGGAGGAGGCTAACCTGAAATAAGGTGTTCGACCTTGTTCAACAAACTTTTCAACATTGTTCTTAGAGGATGTGATGAGGATCCATCCCTTTGAGCAAATGAAGGATTTTGGGATGACAGAGTCTGGCTCTTATATTTTAAAGTTTGAAATTCCAAGGGAGCACATAGAACCCCATCCATCAAAAGCTAAGGAGTTCAATATCTGATGTACAAGGAATGGCCTATTGATGTACTAACTTTTACCCAATAAGAAAAATAAAAACCTTTATATGAAGTTTGGTAAAATTTTCAAGTCTTCAAAATGGAGAGATCAAAGCTGCTCACTATGCCCTCAAATTTTTCGAGCTTCATCTTGGAAAATTAGAATTTTTTGTCTCTGGGCCGCTTATTGCATATTGAACAAAATTTGGGTTGTAGATTAAGATTTTCTAAGTGTAAACATGAAAGAAAGGAGTAGAGGTGTCATGCCACGATGTTAAACAAAGCGCTTGATTGGAGACAACTCATCACGCCAAGAAAAGTGACATGTATCATTTATAATTTAGCTTGCTAGAGTAGATTTTGTCTTTGCTTTTTTTCACATGCTTAATCCATAAAATATGGTGCTATTAGTCATTTTGATCAAATTTTAGAAAGAAAAGTGTGAAATTGGCAAATTTGGACTGAGCAGAAAAGGCAGGAACCACAGTTTTCTAGTCCCAATTACCATAACTGTGGTTCGTACCTCTACGATCACGGTCTAATCAATTATAAAAACCATTCAAATTCCATTCCCCCCCTCCACATTTCTATAAATATTTCTCTCAAAATACTCTCAAATTTGTGGATTTGAATTGCCTTTTTAAGAACCAACTCATCCCATGCATCCTCTTATTCGGTAAGTTGTCTAATTTTCCTTGGTTTTGCTATAATCACTTGCTTAGAACTCATAGTGTAGAAAATAGCCCAAATTAGTATTTTAATTGCTAAATACAAGCCTAGTTGAAAGTTTTATTGTGGTTGGCTATTATAGTAAGTGTACATGCTAATGGGGAAGTCTTGAGTGCCCAAATTTAAGCTTTAAAAGGTTGAAATAATCATGTTCTCCATGTGTTCGATTGAATGCCCCAGTTAGTTTAGTTTGAATTCTTTCAAGTTTAGGGGATGCAATCACATATTATAGGCTTTAGTTAAGCATTTATACTATTGTCATGCCTAGTTAAAATAAAGAATTAGGGTTATAATCTCATTTTGGGCACTGCACAAAAGCTATAAATTTTGATCTTAGGTACCACAATCGCGGTCGCGATGACCTCGATAGGTTCACCGTGGTAGTGGTCAACACTCCACAATCTCCATACCTAAGGGAAAATTCAGGTAGACATCAAAATTTTTGCACATCCTTAGCTACCCCCAGAACATTCCATAACAATACCACATGAACGTATTTGTTTGTTCTAGCATGGTTTTTGGTTTGATAATTCTAATATAGGCCTAAGTTATGTTGTTTACAGTGTTTAAGTCAGTCAAAAATGTGAGATTTTGAAGACACCCAATTCATGGCCACAGAATACCAACACAAGTACTATACAGCTTCTACAAAACAAAGCTACTCCCTTAAAAGGGTATCAGCCTAGAGAAGTTGGAAGAAAACTTCCTAGAATTCCATGCCAGGCTCAGTACAACCCAGTGAATGTTTTCTATCTTGAACCATGTTTTACTAATGAGAAATGGGTGTGTGAGTTCTATGCAAACCTCAACGTAGTTTCCCTCACAAACCCAGTAATGAAAATTTGAGGTAAGCTGGTGAACTTCAAAATAGAGAAGGTTAATGCAGTGCATGAGATCCCAAATACTGACATGGGAGAGTTTGTGCCAAAGATATAATCCAGGGACTTTGATGACAGATATTGTATGCTCTAGAAAAGCAATTCCCTAGGCTACCACCAAGCGAGATATTTTGATGAAGGACTTCAAGGCTGAAACTAGGCTGTTAATTAACATCATCTATAGAAGAGTCTCACCATGCACCCACTTTACCATTGTCACAAACATGAGAGCTCAGATGGTATCTTACATTCTATCTAGTATTGCTTTGAATGTGGATGAGATTTCCTTCTCTGAGAGATAGTACTTCAAGAACCATAGTGGTACTCATATTTTTCTTCCTTCCCTTATCACTAAGTTATGTAGGAGAGCAGAAGTAGAGGAATATGTTATAGACCCTTGGGTATGCCCAAGCTCTATTATCTATCTACACAAATTCAGAGGCGAGGGCACCATAACTTAGAGTAAGAAGAGGAAAATAGACTCAGGTAAATTAGTCCAAGAAAACACATACTCTTGTAGACCCTCATCAGCTACTGATGATATATCTATTCAGATATAGGGGGTGAAGAAATTATTGTCCAGATTGCCTCAGGGACCAGGAGAGTCCTCCACTACTCATCATTCATATGTAGCCTAGTTAGATTATAGGTGTACATGGCAGAGCAGATGATGCAGAGTGCCATGGTGGCTAGTCTGGAGAGAGCCTATTTAGCCTTAGCTGCTTCTCATAGAGAACTCAAAAACTCGTATGGGAAGATGGTGAAAAGAGAAAACAAGAGAGAGAATTTTTTATAAAGTTGTGGAATGGGGTGAAATACATATTTAAGGTGATCAAACCCAACTATCCACTACCTTTACAGAGATTAGATAGTATGGATAACGCACCTGCAGAGTGTTCAACTGATGATGCGGGTGGTGGTGATTCTGATTCAATAGAAGAAGATAGCTCGTGATACGGATATAGGGAGCCTCTTTTAGTCTTGTCTTCTTACACATGCAATGCGAACACTACATTACTATTAGTAAGGGGTGGCCCTAGATTTATTTGTATTATTTTGGTGTTGTGTTGCCAGATATTTTTTATGATTGTTTTGGAATAATGTTTGGATGATATTTTTGTCTTTGTATTTTGGCATGCTACATTTTTGGGGTATTGATTGGTGCCTACGTTTTATGGATTATCATGATTTTCTATTAGTTTTTAGTTTTTATCTTAGTACTTTATATTTTATTATGGATTTTAGTGATGCATGACTAGTGCTACATTTGAGTTTTGAGGCATAGATGCAGGGGAATTCTGAGTATCTGTAGCGTAATTGTAAAAAATGCAAGGGAAGTCTAAGTGCCTGTAGCATGGTAAGTTATAAAGTAGGGATCACATTTCAAATCATTAGCAAAGTCTGAGTAGCTATATGGTTGGTTTTCCCATTTTTATGCCAAAATATGAGACTAAGGCTTTGGTTGTTGCCATTATTAGCAAATTGTGCATGGTGCGGATGCAAAAATATACAATCCCCTCCGTCCAAAATTCTTCAAAAATTGAGGGCATAGACATGAGCAACTTTGTAACAAATATTTTTTCTTTTAGTGGCTCCATAACATGTTGACTTGTAAGTAATGATAGATAGTCCAATTTTTTTCATGGGAGGAAATATTGACCTTCCTAGGTCAGTTTTTGCATGCCATGCATGGTGAGCTACTTGCATTCATCTCTTGTATACTGGTTTTATCTAGAACTTGCCCCATTAGTCTATCAAAGCTAATGTTGATTGTATTTGGCTAGAGAAATGATCTTAGGCCACCCTTGGGATTTTGGAAGCCCATCCTAGCCTAAAAAGCCTACCCAAGCACTAACATTATCCCTAGTCATCCACTTTGAGGCTTTGGACCTTTCATTGGCAAATATGTTACAAGCCATAAACCATTATTTTTATTTCTCTTTTGAACCATACCCTCCTTGAACATGAAAATATAATTTGAGGATAAAAGACTAAGTTGGGGTTGGTAAAGATTGATGGAAGCAAGTTTGGTGCCACGAAAATATAGATATATGCCTAATATGCCTAGACTTTGAAAAGAACCAAATAGAACAACAAAGAGTCAAACAAAGAAATGAATTGCATGAAAGTGCAAGAAAAATAGATGAAAGAAGTTGGGTAAACAAAGCAAATAAAATATAGGTATGATAAAAGAGAGTAAACAAAGTAGAGTGGCCCATAGTCAAAAAGGGGAATTGAAAAGTGTGATGTAGATGCTCAAGGAAAGGCATAACCATGTTATCCCAAATGATATCCTACCCTAACCCAAACCTATGTTACAAACTTATAAGGTCATTTGAGATCTCCGACCATTTAACTTCTTTGTAGTGGTGACTGAATATAGGGGCAAGCTTATCGTATGACAATTGATGCATAGAGATTTCTTTTATGTGACAGAGAGTTCTTGCATTTAAAAATCATTGTGGCATTTTTGGTAGCTTGGTGAGTGGAATTTTTCTTTCTTGTGAGGATTGGCATGCGAAACAAGTTGGGGTGGGTGATTTTGTCACCTGCTGAAGTATGAGTCAAATGAAGTGTAGCTATGTTGTGGTCAAGAGGAAGCCACTTCTAGAGTATTTGTTGTTGTTGCTTAGTTTATCTATAAAGTCCATGTATCCTTGAATGTTGTCTCTTATGATAAGGGATATAGTGAAATTAGCTTAGCCCATATACAATAAGCTACTTGTGGTAGTGACTATGGTTGAAGTCATTTAGCTTAGTGTTTCTTGAGGAAAAGAAAATGCTTTAAGTTGGGGGTATTGATTAGTGGTGATGTTACCCTCATTCTAACTAAACATTTGAGCACAATTCCTTGTTGTGAATGTATGAATGAGACATATTAGTAATAAAATACACTAATATCCACTCTTTGTAGGCATAGAGTTGAAAAGATCAAAAGATGTGGATGGTAGTTGAAAATAATCAAAATAGAGCAAATAAAGTGCAGATGAAGACTTGGAGTAGCAAGGCGTCAAGTACTGCGGTCTGCTGAACGCAATCGCAGTAATATAGCAAAAGTCATCATACCGCGATTATGAAAGTTACCCGCAGTACAACCAGATTCTTGTGATTGCAGCTTAGCGGAAGAGATCAACCTAATGGCAAAACTAAAATGCACATTGCTGACACCAATTTTGAAAAAGTGACTCGAACCCTATCATAGATCATAATTCCATTGTTCCTAATTTTAGGTTTTAGCTCTTGAATCCATAGCCTCCATTTTTGGAGAACAAAATATTGTTTATATTTTGTGTGAAGAATACATTGGTGACATTCTAGTGGAAGATCTCACTACAATTATTGATATTTTGGGAGGGCCATGTTTGTAGTAACATTCGCTTAAGTATTTAACAATTCATTTCAATGGAGGTTATGGGTATATTTATGCATATTTATCTTATCTGTAGCTAAATCTCCCTCTTGGGGTTATGTCTGAATAGGGGATAAAGTGTGTGTGGGTTATTATTGTTTGCATCTATTTGGTAATTCATGTTTATAGATTTTATCATTGCTATGCTAATTTGGTTGTGAATATATTAGTGAAATCCCTAAATACCCATATGTGTTTGATAAGTGAAAGCTCCAAGCTCTAGAAAGCTCAATGCCATTTTCTAAAGAAGGGTTTTTGGTGATGTTTAGGGATCCATATCATCCTTGAAAGAGGGATGTGGAATCCAAAGAAATGGTAGACAATTATATGTGTAGTTTGCTAAATTTTTACTATCTTAGACATAAGGGTGAATGTGAGGTTGGCTATACCATGGGTATCATCCTAGAAATAGGGATTCCTAGATTAAGGTTGTGGTTACAAATTGTTTAATACACCTAATAAGTATTCAAAAGAATCAATGGGTGAAAGTTTGGTGTTTTGTCAAAAGACTAGCATAAAATCCCATAACCAAGACTACCAATATTTGTCTTACTAGATTCATGTTTATTACTAACTCCCACATGTCAATCCCTTATTAATGAAAAATCCCAAGATCTGTGCATAATTGTTAAACTCTAATTATTTGTAGCCCTAAATTTATACTAGAAAAATTAAAAAAATACTAGTTTATGAACCTATCCCCCCCATTTTATCTTTTTATACCATTTGTTTGAATTGTACATATATGTATCATTTTAAATTAATTCAATCGCCACTCATATTTTTCCTTGTGGATACGACCTTGACTCCAAAGTTAGCTAAATATATTAACGACGACCGCCTTACACTGAATTTGACATATAAGTTGAGCATTATCAGTTCTAAGGTCATAGAACCAATTCTGATGCTATCTACCAACAGCAATAGATAAGGCACCCTGTTGAGTAGAGCGATCTATTAAAGTTATTGTAAAATTTAACTAGCTTTGATGAAGGGCGTCCGTACCTTTCCTGGAAGCCAATTAAAATTCCCTAAGCCTATTACTTTGCTTGCTACAACCAAAACACCCCTCACTACAAACCATACACTTACCTTTATGGTTCCTTCCACATTTCTTGCATACTAGGTTGGTACGAACACTATTTACATTACCTTTATACGTAAAGTCGGGTGCACTATCTTGATGATTGTGCCTAAACTCGAGTACTAGGACACTAGCAGAAGCTGGCATTGGAGCTGATGATTTCTATTAATACTGAAAATGGTTTCTCCCTTCTAAACTTTGCTAAGAGAAATTAAAGGTATTTATTTTGGCCCTCTTATTCTCTCTTTCCCTCTCCTTATCTTTCTCTATCTCTGTCTATTGAGCATGAAACATTATCTTAGAGATGACCATCTTCGTCACATATAAAGCAGTGCTACACTCTTTGACTACATACTCAAAAACATCATACCCAAACTTTGTCATGCAGGCCCTACAATTAGAGACCATAGTAGAAGCATACCTCTCCAACTTAGTAAATTTAAGGGAATACTCCATTACACTCATGCTACCCTTCTTTAGATTTAGAAACTCCTGCACCTTGTCCGCCCTTAATTCAAGTGAGAAGAACATGTCAAAATTTCATCACAAATTTATTCTATTCTAACGGTTCTGTGTTTGAACCCCTATCCTTCTTCCACTACTTCTACTAGGTGTGAGCTACCCCTTGTAGTCGATAGGTATCTAGGTCAGTGCTCTCAGTAAGGTTAACATCCATAATATCTGTAACCTTTTAGATACTGTCCACGAACTCTATGGATCCTCAACAGTTTTAGGTCCAAAGAACATTAGGACATTCATTCAAGTAAAGGCTCAAACCTTTGTTGCCGCCACATTCACCGTCGTGTTGGATGCTGCCACAATAGGCCATTTATTCTAGATAGTAATAAACTGATCTTAGGATGTGAAGGCAACTCTAAATTCAACATGGAAATCTTATGCATTAAGAGGATTTTCTAGAGCTGGTGGGACTGGTTGATTCTTCACCCCATTATCATTTCCACTCTTTCTTCGACTGCTTCTCTTTAAAGGCATAATCCGTATGTATGTAGAGAATGTCATGAGTCAATTTTTGAGTAATGATGGCTGGCACCTACTTTATTCCACCGGTATGTAAGCCAAACTGTAGACTAGAGATATAAACAATGGTCTAATTTGGAGGGAAAATGGAATGAATTCTTGAATACACAAGTAAAAGGATTACAAGAAATAAATCATGGAATAATAATAAAATGAAAGATAAATTAGATGAATAGTATAATCCTATGGCCTAGTAGGGTTGGTACTTCAGCCTCTAATCCAAAAGCGTACATGTACTATAAAATCAATATACAATAGTCTTAAAAATATGAGTGGATTGCCTATTCTCCTAGTGTTTGACATACATCATCATATGACAAATCAAAATAGAAAATAAAACCCACGAGCTTCACCAATTCAATTAACTACTCAAATCTTCTTCCCCGGCAATGGCGCCAAAACATAATGTATCCCAAAACTAACCTCCAAAAGAAGTATGATGCTGTCGATGCCAAATATTGTAACCCAACTTGGTTGGGGTCGAACCCAGAGGGAAAATATTTAACAGTTGCTTAACTTGATGGAATTCAAAAGAAATGTAGAAAGTAAATGAGGGGAATTTTGAATTCTCAGTAACTAGCAACCCAATCTTGAATGCTTTTGAGTTGTAAATAATAGATGATGGACACTAGGTTTTTATTCCCCTTAGCTTCTCAACTCCATAAATTTCTCGTCTTCCATCTACCTAGTCTACTGCTCTGCATGTAAAGTCAACAAGATATTTATTATCAACAGTCTTGTGAATATGTTGATAAATCTCACCCTTTACGTTGTGAGTTTCAGGGGGTCACCTTATTGCACATTGTTTATAACTTCATTTCACTTTCACCTTTTGAGTCTCAAGTGATTATATGAGATGATGGAATGGTAAGATAGAAGTGAATCAAAAATTACTCTTAATCTACTTTTACGAATCACAAACTCCCTTGTGAAGAAGTATACAAATGCAGGCTATCCACAAGATTCTACAGTAGCTCTGAGGTCAATTATTGTGAAAAGAGTAAGATACATGCATAAACACTAGAATAGAGGAATCTCCCACTTCTTTTATGTAGCTAATCCAACAGAGTTCCCACAACCCTATTAAGGGAAATTAGACGCTCATGTCAATGAAATAATCCATGATTATCAATGAACAGGACATGTAATTAATTGCACAATAATAAGATGAATAAAATCCTAAATCTTTAATTGAATAAAAACCCCAAAATCTGAAGAATAATTATAAAAGTATGTAAAAGTGAGTAACTATTGTTCAAATATGTAACCTCATAAAAGCTAAGGTATTTATAGTATCTCAAATATACTTAGAAATGATAATAAAACAGAAAAGGTAAAGTTTTATCGGCACAAGGTACAACATGCTTTTCAACAAGTACAGACATCATACGAGTTGTACCATGGCTCTTGTATCAACTTTAGTGCATGCTCTTCGAGGTTTTAACTTTCTGTTCAACATATGACTACAGTTCATGAGTCGTACCTTGATCATACGACTTGTGTCCTTCACTCGTATCCACCTAGGACTTCTTACTTTTTTTACTCGAACACTGATATTCTTAGGATTAGGTCATACGAGTCTTACTCAGACTTCCAACTCATATTTTTCTTACAATTCAACACCAATTTGCTTCCTTGGGTTCTACTCTTTGTACGACTTCATGATACAACTCTTACTCTCATAATACATCTCATATTTTCCGTTATGTCTTCCCTATACTTTGTTTTTCTTATTGTGCTTGGTTTCTCTTGATCTTATGAGTCAGTCTCTGAATTGTGTAA
This sequence comes from Capsicum annuum, assembly GCF_002878395.1. Lineage (NCBI taxonomy): Eukaryota > Viridiplantae > Streptophyta > Magnoliopsida > Solanales > Solanaceae > Capsicum > Capsicum annuum. The sequence continues at coordinate 129,725,682 of NC_061121.1, read as the reverse complement.
GGCGTTGATAACTTGTAAGGAGACTCATACCTTGCTGCAACTTGATCATTTTTTGGTTTTTTTCTTCCAGTTCTTTCCAACACTACTCTAAACCTGTTTTACCTGCAATAACCATAAAAACACACTATATCTATTAAAATAACCTAAGTTCAAGCATAATTACACTATTTTAGGCATCTAAAGTGTCGTGTTTCCATGACATATCAACACCCTCAACTTAGAAGTTTGGGTGTCCTCAGGCAAAACAAAAATCAATGCTATCACAAAACAAGACAATGTTTAAAAAGGAAGATCCTAATATACCTATGGCAATGAACTTTCCATTCAATTTCAACCCTTTTACTCGTCGTCCTAATTTCTATTTTTCAAAAATAAACTATGCATACGATTTGGTACTTGGAATGATAAAAAGAAATCCAATAATGACATTAAATTACCAATAGAAAACTGGGCGTAGACACTAACAACATTAACCAAACAGTCTAGCAACCTACCAACATAACCCATGTGCGCTCATAATCAATGAAATCCCATTCACTCTCAGTTGAGATTGAGCAATTTGTAGAGGTATAAATCAAGCAACTCTCTCACTTACAAAGAAGTTTCACTAATGTATAAAAAACACCATAGGATTGTAAATATGCTCTTTTCCTATGTTTTGGATAGTCAAGGTAGGATCATTAAAGGACTTTCTTTGGATTCGAACATATGTTAGGGTCTGGTATGGTAATATTTTGGGGATTTTATTTTGTGACAAAGCCTCCTTGACACTACGTATTGTTTTTTCCGCCTTTATGTCTCCCTTTTTATTTTAATAGACATTTCATAGTCCAAGTGTAGTTTTATTTTCTTTGCAACTTTTTCTTTTGTTTTCTCTTATTTTTACCTCTCCTGTGTCTTTTCATTTTTGTTGCACACTTCTTTCTTCACACTCATTTTTCCTATGCACACCTATAATAACCTCCCTAAACTTAGGAGGTGCAGAATGTCCAAGGAGTACCAGGGCCAATACAAGCTCTTTGTAGAAATGGGCAGGTGAAATAGGTGTAAACAACGAAATTGGTCGATTAAGGCTCAAATATTTGGATCAAAAGGATTTATTTAATTTTTTTGGGCATTTAGGCTAAAGTGGACTTATAATAAAAATGGCAAATGGCCATCTCCTACTCGACTACCCTAGTCCTAGGTAAAAGTAACCAGGCAAGTTCTTGATTTTGATACATCGGGAACACAGTAATACCTCACACACACTCTCTCACAGGGTTATACTTTTAGGTAATACTTATCAGTTTATGCAAAATGTTTACCTATTTTTTAATCCCTAATCCTAATCCTATAATTAGATTATCAGTCATATCTCACTTATACAAGTCACACAATTACTACAAAAACTTAGGAGGGTGTCTTCAGAACAAAAATTTTCAGATTTTCAAATTAGACCATTTTTCAACATATTTACTCAAAACAACGATCTACTGCCATAAGCACAAATTCACCTCCAATCTTAGCTATTCCCAGCATACAATACACATAAAAACACTTAACAACACAAAAACATAAAGAGATATACAAAACATACTAGTTCTTCAAAATATTTAAAATGTGGCCTCAGTCTTCAAAACATGGCAAGTACAGCCTGAGGTGACTTGGTACTCTCCCACCCCCATCTTAAAGTATGTAAACTATCCCCAATGTATGTAAAAGATAAAGTACAAGGGAATGGGACCATACCTGGGCGCTCAAGGTGCTAACTCAAACAACATCATTGTTTGGGATATTAGATCGGGCCCCATTATCATCAATATGCATCCCATCAACTACGAGGACCGAATCAGTAATAGTGGCACTGGGTGGGTCTACCACACTACCTCCCTCAACATCAAAAGTTTGTGATCTTGATCCACCAGCTCCAATAGCCATCTCACAGACCTTTGTCTCTCGTCCTGCTCATTCTATAGGCTATCTTCCTTAGACTTCTTTGTAGTATCTTTCTCTTCACACTTTTTCCTCTTTATCTTCCTTCTTTCCTCTCAGGTATTTTCTGGAGTCTCCTGAATCGGGTCGTAAACAACCTAAATATTAGGAATATAAAATTCATCCATGATAGTCGTGACCTCAGTCTCTAGGATAATTATGCGTTAAACTCATCGACCATCTTCTTAATATATAGATACCTCTGCCTTCACCTCTATAATATTCAGGGTTTGGTTGCTACCCAACTATCGAGTAATCCTTGTTTTAAAATCATTCAACTATAGCTGCACCATTTTATCCTAATTGGCAAACTGTGTATCAACCCAGGGCTTTATACTTCCTTCTATGTTTTAGAATTTAGCTTCTAGTGTGCCATTCTAGTCATCGCCTCACTACATGCTACTTGTGGAATCATAATAAATCTAGAAGAAATATCTCTTAGGAGATGAGGTACAGACTTTATTGAAGGTAGGGCATTAGATGTACCCTGTACAGCTAATGTCTGTCCGATCTTATTTTGTCAACCTACCTTAGTAGGTATGATAGCCTTTGTCTAGCTCTTCTACATCTCGGCAAGCAGATCCGTTCCTTGCCTCTCCTACATAGCCATTGGGTTGTTTGTGTCTCTAATCAAGACTAAATCTTAGGTGTTTATGGCCTCTATCATCTTATCTATACCAAGGAGTTCCCGCACCCTCGCAGCCAACACAACTGTAAAATCATGCATAGATATGATAGAGATGACTTCTCATCCCTACATCTGGTTCTCTCATCTCTTAAGTTAAAAACTCTCATACATTAAAGTCATAACTGGGTATTAAGCTGGCCATCATCATGGCTAATACTGGAATCAACGCGTTGTCTACAATAGTGGGACATAGCCTATGGTAGGCCAGCATCCACTATGACTTAGCCTCAAAATTAAGGGTATATTTCTCTATCTTTTAAGAAGTCACACCTTGGCCCCCAACCCCAAACTCTCTATAAGTCATTTATTCTCCAAAAGAGTTAGTGATGACTCACTAAATGATTAATTTTTATACCAGATAGAATTTCCCAAATTTGACTTTTTATATTATACAATATTTAATTAGCTTTACAATAATACCAATTTCATACAAATCTAGTATCGAAGTATAAAGTTATGGATGTTTTACTGAGAACTGCCAAAACCACCCAGCTATAATGGAAAAGTTGATGGACCATCGAGCTAGCAACTGACCATTGCCTAAATCATCACAGCTAAGGCAGTAAGTCAATCTTCTAGCTAAGGTGTGAAGGACATGTTGATGGACCATCGAGCTAGAAATATACCGTTGCCCAAGCCATTGTTACTAAGGCAGTGAGTCCCTATTATGGCCTAAGTACAATGGTCAGACTAACAGACCCTCGCACGAGCCATCGTCGAGCCCGTTTAGTAATTTAATGCCATTTTAAAAAGGGTATTTGTGTCTTTTTCCACCCATTTTAACTCCAAATTATACCAAAAAATAGCTTATAACTTCGTTGTTCATTCACAACATCCAATTAGGGTTTCTCTTAAAGATTAATCCCCAAGAACAAGAAACCCTAGGTGCTTAATTCCAAGTCAAGAAATTAATCTTTCCTCCACAAATCTTTTAGAAATCATCCATCCAGGTATGTCAAGTGTTCATTCATGGATTTCTTTGAACCATGAAACCCAAGAATCAAATTTTATATTATAAATTATGATATTTATGTTGTGGATTAATTATGATCATGTTGATGTTGTGTATGATACCCAAGTTGGAATCATTAAATGTGTTTTCATTAATTTATGCTAGCATGAGTACTGAAATCTACTAAATTATGTTGATTTATGCAGCCATGATGAATTAATTTAATGTCCAAAGCCTAATCTTATAGTTATACATGGAAGGTGTTTGATAAAATGCCTAAGAGAATAGAAAACATGCCTTATGACTTAATTGTGACCAAAATGATGAACTGATGTTTCACCCTTAAGTTCAAATGAATCCCATGTTATTGTTATGCTTTATGATGGATTGATGTAATGGTCATGAGATTAGGCTTGTGAAATTATGACATGTTTACATGTACTTCTATTCATGTGTGATCTTCTGGCATGCAAATACTTTATGAAAATCCCCGATGATTGTACTATGAATTCATGACTATGTCATGTGTCAAGAAGTGTCAAGTCTTGTCAGTTTCATGCTAATAAGTCCTAGGGGTACTTGTACCCGATAATTTAGCTATGTACCTAGAGCCAGTGTCATGTTTAAAAGATACTCTTAGTCAAGCCATGTTCAGTAGAATTCAGTAAGTCTCATGGCTTAGGAAAACTAAGTTATCTTAGTAATCTCAGTTAGTTATTAGATCTCAATAATATTTTGTCAGTCAAAGAAAGTCAGTAAACTTAGTTCATTTAGTTCAGTATAATTAATTTAGTATCTAATCATATAAGAGTAGGATTCAACATCGAGTGAACCCTAATGGGAACTCACCTATGAGTAGATGGTGTGATTCATAGAATCATTCCTTGCACTCTAAAACTATGTAGCCAAAGTAGGTTGAGACATCTAAACTGTTAGATGAGGGTTAATGAGGTGTCTTAACCTGTTAGATAAGGGTCCCACCTTTCTCCTTAGAGTACCTATTAGATGAGGGATCACTCACTGCTTGTCTTTACCAGTGGTGAGGTATTGACACCCTTCTAATTGGGGTTACATATTAGACCCCAACAAAGCTATATTAATTTATTTGAGGCATGTCAATTATATGAATACTTCCCACAGTTGTAGTCTTAGTGTCTGTCTCAGTAATATGACTCAGATTATTTTACAGAATTTAGGACTGTTAGATACAGTTGCCCAGTTCAGTACTGAACTCAGTTAGTTCCATCAGAAATAGGACTATCAGACACAGTCATTCAGATAATAGTACAACTGTTATACAAAACCTATGTTATCTGTATTCAAATTCATTGATATCTTGATCTTAGATACAGTTTACGTATCCATGCTTGTATTCTTACGTTCATGTTATTTGGTTAGCTAGTATTTTTCATGCATATATAAACCCTTACATTCAGCCTACCTACCTTGCATACCAGTACATTCAATCATACTGACGCATTTATGCTATGGTGTTTTATACCATAGGTTCATATGCACGAGCTCTAGAGCATCAGTAGCATTCCAGTCTCAACAGTCAGAGTTAGCAGTGAGTCCTCATCTTTTGAGGACATGATCATTACTTTATTATGTCATTACTTAGTTTGTTTCAGTAGTTGGAGTTAGTTGGGGACATGTCCCATTAACTACTTATTCAGACAGTTCAGTTTTAGAGGCTTTCATATTACTATATATTGAGATAGTTTATTTTAGCTCATGTTTTGGTTTTGACATACCCTACTCTCAGATAGTATGTTTTATCTGTTTTGAACCTTATGGCATGTTCCAGTCTATTATTTTCGTATTTTACATAATGTCATACAGTATACAATTACAGTTATCAGTCATGTGTTATGTTGTTATCCTTTGGGATCATGAGCACCGTGTAGCATTTTGGGTACCATATTGGGGTATTACAATAGCATTGTCACTATTTGATGTTATTCGAGTAGATAACCACCTAAAATAACCCAACTTCTCATTTAAACCCACTGGTTTTTGGGTAATTTTCCTCATCTCCTCTAGACGGTAGTCCATTTCTGTTGTGTTTAATAATTTGGTTTGTATAAAAATCTATCCATAGTTCTTATAGATATGTTGACCCTCATATCCCGACTGAGCATTGAGGTAATAGGATCTCCATACTTCCATAGCTTACTTTGTGGATACTGCCTTTGCAGCTCTCCCTTGAATGCCTTATAAAAATCTTGCACCAGTGTAGGACTATACCTATCGGGTGCTCGGGTCATCCACTCAAAACCATACTTCCCGAAATGCTCCTCAAACCTTGGCAACTTTGCCATCCCAGTAGGAATCAAACAACACCCGAGGTATAGGTTTCTTTTTATTTTTCAGTCATAAGTCTGCTCAGGCCATTATTATATATTTGTTAAATATCGGGGTACCCCCACCATTAAACGATAGGCAACAGAGTAGTAGTAGTGGCGAATGAAGGGTGTTGCACATCAAACGATGGTACATCATTAACTTCTTCTGTCGCATTAGCATTTTTGAAACTTTCTTCTTCAGAACTGGACTCAGTATCACCTTCTGCCTATGAAGGTGGAGGTGACTGTGAAGTAGAGGTACTCGGATTTTTCTTCTTATTCCCCATGGAAGTGTGTCCTCCGGAGCAGCTATCTTCTTCTCCTTTGCAACTTTTAATTCATTTGGATCAGTCTTGCCCTTCGTTGGGTATTCCTAAAAGTCACTGCTACTGTTGGATTATTCAGTAGACTCAAAACTAGTAGACAGTGCCTTTTTATTGTCTTTCTTATCCATTTTCTTTGAAGAAGATACACCTTTTGGAGCCATTGTACCCAAAAGTACACAATAATTAGTAATTAGTTCATGAAAGAAAAGAAAAAATTTGAAAATAAACTTTAGTGTACATGTTTTGTTTAGGGTACGAGTAGGGAGTGCTAGTCGTATCGACTTGGTACGACTCGTATGATCGAGTCATATACCAGACGGAATTTAGGACTATGTTCATTGGTCTGCATATGAGTCCTCCTAACCAGTCGTACCGACAAGGTATGACTCATTACCAATAGTCATAAGAATATCAGAAACAACTTCTAATATATAATTCCTCCCAGGTCAATATGGATTTAGTGTATGAGTCGAAAGGGTTAGGTACGACTCCTTTAGGTAATTCGTACCCATACCAAACTTTAAATTGAGTTATACATCTATTTTTTAGTGGATACGAGTCTCATTATTGCCTCATTACCAGTGGGTATGAGTCGTAAGGAATTTTGTATCCACTCTAACATAGAAGTTCAACTTTGATGTTGACTCCAATTCAAAATTCCCAAACTACCTACTACTTTTTGCAGGAATATTACACAATTTCAGTCAAAACAACACATACTATTAATAGCCAAAGCAAAGTTTACCCCCGATTTTCATTTTCAACTTAAAACCTATGAACTAGGGGATCAAAATTCAACATATACATAAAATGAACTAAAATAAAGTTTAATGTATCACACATTAGCAATATCAACTTGAAATAAAAAGCATCTGTGATCGAGAACTTAATCTAGTTGTTTAAAATATAGGGTTCTAGAGTTTGAGATTTCATTCCTCCAATTCCTTCCTAAATCATATAAGGCAACAAATTTGAGCATGTTGGAATGTGATTCGAGATGATTTCTTGCCTTAGGAGCCCAAAATTAAATCAAAGACAAAGGTATAGTGGTGTGGAACTACTTTTGAATCTTGGGTACCAGTGTTTAGTATCCTTCGTTTCTTTTAAACCAATTTCCCTAGGAATAGGGAACTTAGTTTTCACTAAACCTTATTTAGATAATGATAGTCTACACACATCTGAAGAGATCCATCTTCCTTTTGCATAAATTGTGTTGATGCACCCTACAGAGAAACACTAGGACGAATAAAGCCCTTATAGAAGATCATTTAATTGCTCCATAAGTTTCTTTTATTCAGTTAGATCCATCCTATAAGAAGGAATAAAAATAGGATGGGTATTTTATAGAAGTTCAATCTCAAAATATATTTCCCTATCAGCAGGAATTCGAGAAAGATCATTAGGAAAGACTTCAGGAAACTTATTAACCATAGGGATAGATAGAAAAGAAAGACCTTGATAGTCAGAATCCTTAACTCAAACTAGATGATATACACAACCTTTGGAAATCAATTTCCAGGCACTGAGATAGGAAATAAACCTCCCTTTAGGTACTAAACAACTCTTTTCCTATTCGATTGATGTTCATTACGACAATAGAAACTGACATTTCGGGTCCAACCATCTAGAGAAGCATAACATAAATGAATCCAATCTATCCCAAATATCTCATAAAATCTATCATATAAAGTTCTATTAAGTCCACCAATGACTCCCTATGAATGATAGACGCCACACAACCTCGATAGCTTTTTCTAGACATAATAGAATCACCCACTGGAGTAGACATAAAAAAGGGATTGGAAATATTTTTAGGACCAAAAAAAATGTGTTCAACCACATATGGGGTCATGTAAGATGGGGTGAACCCAAATCAAGCAATAATAAACATCATGAGATAAAATTTGTAATATACTAGTGAATACATCAAGGGATGGCTTAGAATCCTGACGAGTCACAAGAGCATAGAGATAATTTTTGCTAGTGTTGGTACCTGATGAGGCGCACTTAGGTTCAGGAGATAAAGAAGTGGCAACTAGGACCTTATTTAGCTCCAGTGGAAGCTCTAGCTGAAGGACAATCTCATTGCATATGACTAAGCTAACCACAATATAGCACCGATTTCTCCCCTAATCACAATATCCATGGAAAATTTGTCAACAAAAAGTGCAAGAAGGATAAGGTAGGATAGACTAAACTCCACTATTCTGATATTAGGCACCCTTTGCTTTGGAACCACTGCTATCCTAAAAATGACAATCACCTGAAGTTTTAGGATAAGGAGCACTACCTTCCGAATAATAATTTCCCCAATTCGTCTTCTTATTCCACTATCTACTATCTCTTCCATTGTTCTATTGATTTGCACACAGCTCTAAATATCTAAACTTTCTATTATTCTTTTCTTCCATCTCTACCTACTATTTTTAAAATCTTTTACCTATTATATATAAGCCGCCAGCTCAGAGATATCCATATCATTATTCAACATTACAACCTTACACTTCAACCCCAAATCATAGGATAACCTAGAATAAAACACATTTATTCAAGAACTCATATTAGCCACCAACTCTGAGAACATTGAGATAACTGCTGGAATTTCATAGCATACTCTTTCACACTCATCTTATACTACTTTAAATTCATAAACTCTTCAATATGAGCTTCCCTCAACTCCTGAGGATGGAAGTTATCATGAAAGGCACTTAAGAATTCATCCTACACTTCTTATTCAGCATCATCACCACTCAGTGTTTTATTCTCCATACCACTGACAAGCTGAATCTATCAATTTATATGCAGTAAACTCTACACCTTGACAATTAGTAGCATGTAACCCTAAAAATTTTCTCCATCTCATAAATAAGCCCTTAAGGATTCTTTGCATCCTTAGATCCTGTAAAAGATTGGGGTATTCACCTCATAAATTGCCAACCTAAGTGACCTTAGATTAATGAGCAACAAAAACCAACACAATTGGACAAATAAGACTACAATGCCATAAACTGAACAAGCATATGAATATATCACAGAACTACACATTATAGATATCTCCCTTAGGTAAATGAGTATAAGTGTCATCATCCTAGGAAGTCTAACAAGGACTATTAGGGAGTAGTGAAACCCCACGAGGAGCAGTACAGTTAGGAGCAGGGACCTTATATCAAGTTTACACTCCATAAATTGAGTGAGTTCCTACTATATTTACCTCAAGTAGAACTGAGTTACTAGTAGAGATTCTGCAAATGTTAAATCTTTAGGGAGACATGATCTAAAATATGAGTAATCCAGGGGTAGAGAAGTTTCAAGATTACTAGACTCTATAGCCATAAATAGAGCACAAGAAAGGAAAATATTCCTAAATGCCTCATAGCCTCGCCTTTATAAGTGTGGCGCACTACACACCTATAAAAAGGACTCTACTAAATATCGCTTTGTGGAAACTCAATGACCCTTAACCATGCTCTAATACCAAGCTTTTTATGAACCTAAGAAAAGCCCAGTTGTGGAACACCTAAGACCTTGGCCTTGAAATTTTTTTTTGAGATTTGGATATTTGGTCCATGTTAGAACTCAGGGTAATAGTTGTACCCACTGGATATGACTTAGTCACCCCTTCTCATATGCTAAGAAGTACAATAGGGGTTACACACTATCTTAGATAGGGCTTAGGCTCCTCATTATCGTACCTTTGGGTATGAGTCATACCATGGTAAGTGATATAGAGTCTTAGGTGTTGTCTTGATGAGGTTGTCTTGGGTATGGGTCAGGGTACACTTTGGGGTACCATTCATACCTGTGGGTATAATTAAATAATGGTTCGTCATACCCTATATAGTATGGTAGTTCTTGGTAAGGCCTTAGGTATAAGTTAGGGTGCCACTCATACATTATGGTATGATTTAGTGAGGGAGTCGTACCCTCCTGTGGAGTGAATTCCATCTTTTAAGCTAAGGGACTTATAGATATTTCCCACTCTAAAACCCCTAAGTCCCCTCACCATATAAGTTATCTTAGCCTCTCATAATATTTTTTGGTGGATCAAACATACCAAATTCACTCTCTGAACTTCTTCTATAAGATTGGAGGCTAGGGTTTGAAGAGGACTCATCTAGAGGCAAGAGAAGTGTCAAGTTCTTCAGTGAATTATCTTGTATAAGGCATATGTCTCTTCACTAATTGTTTATTCAAAATATCATGTGTTTTAACCATTGATTTTGACTTGTAAATGGTTGTTTCAAAATCAAATGATGAGGGTTTTGAAGTATAGTGTTGGGTATTGTTTACTCCTACTTTAACTTATGTTTATGCATATTTTTGGTGATGGTTTGCATATGTGGATGCTTTTTGATTGTTGTTTAACAAATGGGTTATATTAAATGCTAAGTTTGATGATTTCTACTTAGGTTTTGGTATTGATAAAAGTATGCCCTAAAGGTGTTTGTGAAAATCTCTAAAAGAATTGACTAGTAATATGTTAATAGTTTAATTAATATGGTATTATTCTAGTGAATATGAATGAGATAAGTTGTTGTTATAATGAATGTTATTTTTTGGTAAATGGTTGGAAAAGGGCTTATTGGTCATATAATATATGTCGTTTTATGGTTCAGTTCTGCTTACCATGTAAAGTTTTACAGGTTTTTGGTTTGGGTCCATAACCATATAATGTGCGAAGGTTTGTGGTTTGGGTCCAGTTACCATATAATATACGATGGTTTATGGTTTGGGTCAACTTACCTTGTAAGGTGTAGAGGTTTGTGGTTCAGGTCCACTTACCATATAATGTGCAAAAGTTTGTGGTTTGGTTCCACTAACCATATAATGTTGGATGGTTTGTTGTTTGGGTTAACATACCGTAAAATGTGTGTCAGTTTATGGTTTAGGTCCACTTACCATGTAAGTTGATGTAAAGGTTTAAAGTTTGGGTCAACTTACTGTATAATGTGCGAAAGCTTGTGGTTCCTGTCTACTTACCATATAAGGTGAGTTGGTGTGTGGTTCATGGCCATTTACCATATAAGATATTTCGGTTCCACTTACTATTCATAAAATATAATAGTATAAGGTTTGAGTCCTCTTGTCTATTATAATGGAGAAGTTTAAGGTACCAAAAGTTGAAGGGTAGGAGGATGGAGGTCCTTTACTCCATGTCTCATATATGAGTGTTTCAAGAATGAATGTTATGACTTGTTCCAAGATTTGGCATGTTATGTAACTATATGTATATGTATCTTCATATATGTCTATACTTATGTAAATGTGGTTGCATATGATGGTTTGTTGTGGGTTTGAATAAATATAATATTTTATTCTTATCCTTGAGTTATATTCTAGAGCTCTAACTACTAACCATCTTCGGATGTTACATCCCTATGTTACATAGCGGTTGAAGCTTCTTGTTCTCTTCTTGCGCAATGACCAAGTGTGTCGGGTTGAAAATGTGTTGACATTGAAGTGATTAGCTTTCATTATTTTGAAGGTACATATTTCATAGTCTAAATTTTATGTTATAGACTTGTTTTTAGACTTGGTTTTTGCTATTGTTGGGGGCATGTCCCGACATATATTAGATATCAGATTTGTCAAAGCTTTGGGGATGACTGTAGACTTGGGTATGTTGGATTAGTATGTTGTTGTAAGAAAAATATTAGACATCATCTAAGTTATGGTTATTAGTATCATTTCCACTTCCTTGGCTTAGGGTTGGTGTTTATCCGACCCCTTGTGGATTCTTTTGATGGCTATGTTAGATTATCAAGGCAATCTCCGATCTAATTTTGCCTTCAAATGTCCATATGACATGGCCCGATTATGGGTTATGTCAAGTTTAATCAGAGCCAAGGTTCATAGTCAGTTAGGAGTCCATAAATCTGTGTTAAGTAGAGTCTCTTTTATAGGTGTATAGTGTGCTACACTTATAAGAGAGGGACTTATGAGACATTTAGGAATGTATCCCTTTCTTGTGTTTGAATATCATTCTATAAAGTCTAATGTCTTGGATTACAATGATTTTTATTTTCTTATCTTTCAGATCATACGTCCAAGGAGTCTGAAGTTCCTAGAAACCCTTTTGTCCTGACTGGGGATGATATTGATGGGACTCACTCTACTTATCGAGTCCATACTCAGTCTAGGGGTCGGGTACCTGATGGCTCAGGAGTCCCACTAGTTTTTTCTAGTCCTCCTCCTCTGTCACTATTTATCCATTTATTCTATGTATTAGTTTCAAGAATTAAGTCAAACCAGAAACTTTGGGGATTCCATTGTACCCCTTATTAAAATTCCCTCCTTTCTCATAACCCTTAAGGGCATGCGTGACTGTATTTGTTATTATGTATTTTGATCTACCTTTCTCTCTCTCTCTTATGCATGACCCTATTTATTATTATGTATTTTGATTTGGTTTTGAGTTATTTTGGACTCATTTTTTTTTTCCTACCTTGGTTAGACACTCGATGATTGTGAGCAGTCTATAAGGGGTGTGTGGTAGATATGGTAGTAAAAAATCTCTTGTTAATTGATAGAAATTAATATGATTTCTTTTGATGTTAGTTTGGGGATGGATTGGTTGCCTTCGTATTATGTTTCCTTCCATTATTGGACCCTTAAAGTCATGAGTAAATTTCCCTAATGAGTCAATCGTTGTATAGGAATAAAGTTCCTTAGTGACCAAGAGAAGGTTTATCTAGTATCGTAGAGCCTGAAAGATGAGCTCTAAAGGGTGTTTGTATTATTTGGTCTGAGTTGAAGATTCTAACTGAGGATACTTTTCTCTATAGTCCATTTTCTTGGTCAATGAATGTCTGGAGGATCCTCGTTGATGACCTTCCTAGAATATCAGTAGCGAGATTGAATTGTAGGTTGGTCTTGTCTCAGATACTTGCCCAAATTACCATTTCTTCTTTCTAGAATGATTCCAGCGAAGTGTTTTTGTTTTTGCATGCATAAGAGGGGTGATTTCCCTTGGGAAAGTATAAGTTGAATTAGACTAGCCCTCTATTATAAGTCCTATTCTTTCAATTTTTCTTACTTCTATGTTGAGAAAGTATATTTGTGATCCCTCGTTAGTTGTCTCTCTTAGAGGGTGTTGGTATTTTGGACTCTTTGTCCTATGAGGAGGTCGTGGTAAGGATGCTGGGTTGGCAAGTTCGCCGATCGCGAATGAAAGAAATGGCTTTGGTAAAGGTTCTATGGAGGAACCAAATATCCAATGAAGCTACTTGGGAGGTGGAAGAGGACATGAAGTTCAAGTATCCGTAATTGCCCTCCGTCTTTGAAACTTCTGCTTAATATATGTTTTGGTGTTCTTGACTTGAGTTATGTCCTTGTTAGGCAAGGGGGTTTAATCCCCTAAATTTTAAATGAACTAGTATCCTTGATGGACAATGGGTTGAGTCCTAAAGTAAATGGAATAAATGGTTGGTCATTGGTGATATTAGCTTATGCCTTGACCTTGTTGTGTGCCTTTGTTTTGTAATTTAATAAAAAAAGCGTAAATTTGATATGTGGTAATGTGTTGACTTGTGATTATGCTTATCTTACCCGTCATTCGAGGATGAATAAACCTAAGTGAGAGAGAATAAAATACCCAAGACCTTGTAAAAAAAATTTGTGATTTAGCTATTCTTTCCATGGTATGACTCCGGGAACTAGTCGTACCTACAGCATACAACTTAGTGACCCCCTCTCGTACACTACGTAGTGTGGTGGGGTTACAAAATTTTTTAGATACAACTTAGGCTCCCTATGGTGGTACCTTCAGGTACGAGTCATACCATGGCAAGTCGTATGGAGTCGTAGGTATTGGCTTGATGAGGCTGTCTTAGGTATGGGTCAAGGTATAGTTTAAAGTACCATTCATACCCTTGGGTATGATTGAATAATGGTTAGTCTTACCCTAAATAGTTTGATGGTTCTTGGTTAGGCTTAGGGTACTAGTTAGGGTACCATCCGTACCCAATAGTACAATTTAGTGAGGGAGTCGTACCGTCCTACGGGGTGAATTCCAGAATTTAAGCTGAGGGATTTATAGACATTTTTCACCCCAAAAAACCTTAAGTCCCCTCACTATATAAGTCATCTTAGCCTCTCATAAAATTCTTTTGGTGGATAAAACATTCCAAATACACTCTAAAAACTTCTTCCAAAAGATTGGAGACTAGTGAAGAGGGCTCATCTATAGGAAAGGAAGTGTCAAGTTCTTTAATGAATCATCTTGTATAAGGCATGTATCTCTTCCCTCATTGTTAGTTCAAAATATCATGTGTTTTAAACTATGATTTTGACTTGTAATTAGTGGTTTTGAAATCAAATGTTGAATGTTTTGAAGCATAGTGTTGGGTATTGTTTACTCTTGATTTAACTTGTGGTTATGCATGTTTTTGGTGATGGTTTGAATATATAGTTTCTTGTTTATTACGGATTAACAAATGGGTCTTTAGAAGCCCTAGGTTTTATAATTTCTACTTTGGTTTTGGTATTGATAAAAGTGTGTGTGAAAATTTCTAAGAGAATTCACTAGTCGTTTTTTAATGGTGTAATGAACTATGGTATTGGTCTAATGAATATGAATGAGATAAGATATCACTCTAATGAATGTGAAAGTTTGGTAAATGGTTGAAAAGGTCTTGTTGTCCATGTAATGTGTGTCCGTTTTTGGTTTTGGCCCGCTTACCATGTTAGGTGTGAAGGTTTGTGGTTTGGGTCCACTTACCAAATAATGTGTGAAGGTTTGTGGTTCAGATCCACTTACCATATAATGTGTGAAGGTTTTGTGGTTCGGGTCCACTTACCATATACTTTGTATTGGTTTGTGGTTCGGGTCCACTTACTATATAATGTGTAAAGGTTTATTGTTTGAGTCCACATACCATGTAATGTGCGAAGGTTTGTGGTTCAGGTCCACTTACAATGAAATGTGTGTTGGTTTGTGGTTTAGGTCCACTTACCATGTAAGGTGTTGTAAAGGTTTGTGGTTCTAGTCTACTTAGCATATAATGTGCAAAGGCTTTTAGTGGTTTCTACTTTCCATATACGGTG
Source organism: Capsicum annuum (assembly GCF_002878395.1). NCBI lineage: Eukaryota > Viridiplantae > Streptophyta > Magnoliopsida > Solanales > Solanaceae > Capsicum > Capsicum annuum. The sequence continues at coordinate 129,710,352 of NC_061121.1, read as the reverse complement.
AGTTGTTATGTGGTTCATGACCACTTACCATATAAGATGTGTTGGTTCCACTTACTGTTCATCAAATGTGATGGCTTGAGGTTCGGGTCCTCTTTTCTAATGAAATGGAGAAGTTTAAGGTTCTAAAAGTCGATGGGTGGGAGGATGGAAGTCCTTCACTCCATGCCTCATGAATGAATGTTTCAAGAATGAATGTTATGACCTTTCCCATAATTTTGTATATAATGTAACTACATGTATACGTATCTTCATATATGACTATTCTTAAGTAAATGTGGTTGTATATGATGGTTTGGTGTGGTTTTGAACAAATACACTATTTTATCATTATCCTTGAGTTACATGCTAGAACTCCAATCGCTAACCGTCTTCAAACGCTATGTCCCCATGTGACATAGGGGCCGAAGCCTCTTCTACTATTCTTGAACAGTAACCAAGTGTTCTGGTAGATCGTGTTTTAACGTTGAAGTGGTGAACTTCCAATCTTTGGAAGGCATATATTTCATATTCTTTATTTTATGTTATAGACTTGTTTGTAGACTTGGTGTCAGCTATTATCGGGGGCATGTCATGACATGTATTAGACATTGGATTTGTAGAGGCTTTGTGGATGACTGTGGACTTGGAATGTTGGATTATTATGTTGTTCTAAATAAAATGTTTAGACATCGTCTATGTTATGGTTATTTGTATCGTTTCCTCTTTCTTGACTTAGGGTTAGAGTTCATTCAACCCCTTGTGGATTGATTTTATAGTTAGGTTGGGTTATTGGGGTGATCTCAGATCCAAGTTGGGCTTCAGATACCCATACGACATTGCCCGTTTTTGGGTTTTGTCAAATTGTGATCGGTATCTCTACACCATCGTTAGCCGGAGAACAACCCCTTAGCCTAACATCCGAAATGCAATAAATAAAACAAAAGATAACCAAACATTATGATATGATAAATAGTTAAACCAAATAAAATCTAAGAGTCAAAAATAAACATCCCACCCACACTTGTCCACAGAAGCCTATAAGACCAGAAATGCCAAATAGGTCGAGACATGCCCACTATGACCAAAAAGAATCCAAAATAAAATACTAAGAACTAAAGGAAGTAGATGAAATAACCAGACTTTTCGAAGGATAGAGGCTCACCACTTCACAGCAACTCAACAGATGTACAAAACCACCTAAGTCGCATAGGAGTAACAGAAAACCAATCGAACCTTACATTATGAAATTATATAGTATCCAGGGAAGGTCGGTTGGGTAAGCACTGGCATGCAACTCAGGAAAAGTTATATAATAATTCTATTTAAAAAAAACACAAAACCCACATGCACAAAATTTATATACCTATATATAAGAAGTCAGGATAGGGACAAGTGTTATGAACATGAGAGTTTACAGTATTAGACTGAACTATATAGATCGATCCATCCTAAAGGCACCCATAAGCTATATGGGTCTTGTTCCTCCTGATAGAAGGCCCCCAATGCATGCTAGCTGCACAAACCTGGGAAAAACCAAGGAAACACTAAGGACACCAAGGCCATAGCCTTTTCAATGTATATATATATATATTTGTATATATATATATAAGGTGTGCAATAAACACACGATCACATAATAGACCCCAAACACCAGCAAATGTGGTTTCCAGTGTTGATCCCCTAGGGATCTACACCTTCCCGATGAGCTACACAACTTCTTTTAAGCCCAAATTAAAAGACTTTACACATAAACAAACCATTAACTCAATTGTTATTCATTAAGGTAATTGCCACTTGGTATCGTCATACCAAAATTGTATCCCCTCAACCCACTTGCATAATCAAATTTGAAATATAGTAAATCACATAATTTGGCTCACTTCCATAAACTATAGAATTATATAAATGATTAAACAGATAAAAAGAGTTTTGAAGGTCTTATTGGCTTTGATTTTTTATTTTAAACTGGAAGATCGGGGGTCGAGGCCTTCCCCCGAGTCGTCTTGATAAACTAAAGGGGGCCGTGGCATTCTCCCAATTTGATTTAACAAACTAAAGAGGGTTATGTCATTCCCCCGAGTTAATCGAAATGTCATGGCATAATTATAAGTTTGCATGCGTAATGGTATGATGATACTTATGGTTGGTGCCTTAACAAATAATTTCTTGGTTAATGGATGGGTTATGTGAAACTTGTTTTAATTGGTCCTAAAGGGGGTTGTGAAGTTCACTATGAAGTTATAAGTTCCAGGAGGACGAACACTGGAAAGCACGTGTGTCTGTATGTGGGTCTTGATGACCGTGTGCATATATCACACTATATTATACATATGTATCCTGGATTGACGTGAGGTCGGGGCATTTCATGGTCTTCATTAGGTATCTCTAGTTCATGCGGTTAACATGTACTGGGCCCTTTTATCAAGGAAAGTTGAACCTATATAGACTATGGGTGCCTTTAGGACGATTGAGCTACATAGTCTAGTCTAATGTTTTACTCTCATGCTAAACCTTGTTCCCTTTCCCCACATATTATAAATATGTATATAATTGTGTGCATTGGCTTTAAATAGTTTTGGACTGATTTGATCATGACATTATTTTATCTTTTTCCTGAGTTATACGTTAGCGCTCACCCCACTAATCATCCTGAGATATTGTATCCCCAAGCGATGTATGGTTCGAGGACACTTTTATTTTTTTCGCATAGTGATAGGTGATTTCTAGATTGTTTGAGAGTATGCTTTTAAGTGGTGAGCTTTCATTGTCGAAAAGACCCTCATTTCATGGTCTGGTTTACTATATGTTTTAGACTATTCCTTTTGCACTCATTTTGGGTGTGGTCGGGTGTATGGCCCGACTTAGATTGTTCTTGGATATTTGATGCTTTGTGGATTACTGTTGATTGGGATGGTTTTTAAAATTCTTAGATTCCTTTCTAAACTGGTTGCTTAACTATCTTGTTATATGTTCGATACTCAGCTCAATCTTGTTATAAGTTCGGAAGTTAGCCACTGCTAGTTATATTGTGTTCTGTTTGACTAGGCAAATAGGGTGGTCTCCGTTCCAATGTGGACTTGAGATACCTGTCATAGTCAGGCCCTGGTTAAGTTCATAACAGGCATCTAGGTAATCTTTATTCTCTCAACTAGTAAAAACTATATCGCTAAAGTTTCGATGATCTATCCAAATTTTTTCAGTCTAAATGGTTTATTAGTACCTCAAGAATAACGATTATTGAGAGAAATGAGAAGAGAATTATGGTCTGAATGAGTTTTTGGACGATGAGTAATATGGGTACTGGGCCACATAGCAATCCAATCATTAGTATCAAAAACACGATAAATTCATATCGAAATTAAACTGTTTTTGTGCTTCCTCAAATTTGACCATGCATATTTACTCCCTTTATAACCAAGGTCAATTACTTGACAGTTATTAATCGAGGACCAAAATTCCTAACCTCTACGATGATTAATAGATCTTCCACCACACTTATTGCTTTGATATAGAATTTCATTAAAATCCTCGACAATTAACCACGGGCAGCCAAGTGAGTGAGCAATATTGTCGATATTATTCCAAAGATATTTGTGCTTATTAAAGTCTTTAGTAGCATATATAACAGAAAATAACCAATGAAAATTTTGAGAAAGTACCTTGATCATGGAATAGAGTTTTTGTATGGATTGACTCGGACGAGTAACTCGAACATAGTTAGAAATCCGAAAAATGACGATGCCCCTGACATACCCAGGGATGGAACTTCTCAATATTCATCAAAACCAAACTCATGCACAAGGCCTAGATGATCAGTAACCTTAGTCTCTAATAGAGCAACTAGACATTGGTTGGGAGTGTTAATTAATAACTTGAAGTTCCTCCTAAAATTATCATTACTAACTTCACGAATGTTCCACACAACAAAGCAAGTCACCTGACTCGTAGATGAAAAATAAGAAGACTGAGAACTCCAACCCTTCCCCACAGTAATTGGATACATTTTAGCATCGGGGTCATCACTGCTACATATTTGGCTAGTGCACTATTTATAGCTGGTCTTAAGTGGAATGAGTTTTTAAGCAGTGGCACTAGCACAAGAAAATATATATCTTGTCCCTATCCTCGAAAAAAATCATTAGGGTCTCCTTGTTTAAGCAGGAAATTATTGTGAATAAGGTACGGCTCAGTAGAAGTACCTGTATTTTGAAATTCATCTTTTCCATTGTGATGAAGAATTATAATATACATTTTTGACACCATTTAAATGTATTTAACAATGATATAAGCTAATTATTTAGTTTTTTTCATTTAAAACCTTAATACTACCTTAAGTGGAATTTTGTTAATTATTAGTTTTCCCACCATTTATGACATAAAATTATTGAAAAGAACAATTAAATAATTTTTACGTTTAATCAACGAATAAAAATCTTAAATAGAAAATAATAAATAATAAATAGTATAATCAAAATAATATATTTTCATTTAACAATTAAACATATATTAATATTGAACATGACATAATTTTAAACAAGTTTAATTATATTTTTTCATAAATTAAAGACACAAATAGGTATAACTTCGCTTTGTGGAATCACTATCACTTTTTTCATGATATCTTCATTTTCAGTAGCATGTGAAAGTTCTCGAAATTTATCAGAATATAAGAGGACTTACAATATAAAAAAACTTTAAATCAGAATAAGAATTTTGGGCCCACACTTACTATCATGTCATGATGAAATCTTTTTGAAATATCTAAAAAAAAACCTTGTGAGGACTATAGCATGTTCTTACCTTCTTTTATATAGTTATAGCATATTATAATTATAATGTATAAATAGGTGATTAGAAAGATGCAAAAAAAATATATATTATCTCCTCCATTTAAAAAATAAAGAAGACTTTTACATTTTGTGATCGTAAATTAGCGCTATACTAAATGTAGGAAAATGCCCTTTAATCTTGTGATCATGAATATTTTATGTAGAAAATTGACATTAAAATATTTCTAAAAGTCAAAGAGATCATTCTTTTTAAAATGTACTAAAAAAATAGATTATTTTTTTTCAAAATGAAGGAAGTACATGTTAAATCTTATTTTTACATCTGAACAAATTAAGCTGCACAATGGTAAATAGTTGATGTATATCTTTCATCTACCAAAGCATTAAATGTTAATGGGTGCATCGTATGCTAAATTTTACCTTGAAAGCCAATGGACGTAGAATGACTACCTTCCTTCATTAGTCAGTCTAGTCTGCAATAGAGGACCATAACTACAAATAGAGCTTTAGCTTTTAGTGAAGAAAAAACATGTGATGGTATATCATCTGGGCCCCAGCATTTATAGTGTGGGCCCCCATCCTTATCCAACTCCCTACGTTAACGCTTCACCTCCCAAATTGAATGCACCAACCAAAGATTACATTTACATCCTAAAAATGTAGGTCACTACACTACCACCATGGGTTAATTAAGGTGATAACAATTACTTCATCCTGAAATGTTAATTAAGGTGAAGCCTTCACGAATCAACCAAGATTTGTAGTATAAGTTAATTTAAAGGTTAACTAGCGAATGTGTCCATGCTTCATATATTTTTTAATATATATCGTTATTTTTTAAAAAAAATTGTTGATCAGTTTGAAGAAATGTTAATTTGAAAGGGAAAATAATGATATTGTGACTACAAGAATGTACACTTTATATTTTAACATATACATATACAATCATTTTATAACAATATTTAGAAATAAAAGTAAGAATATTAACTAATTATGCTAATAAAGAAAAATATATATGATAAATCCTTTGATCTTGTTCATCCCTTAACAAAGTTGTGTAGTCATTATCGTCAATTATTAAGTTTATTTTTCTTTCATAAATTTTTAGGTAAAAGTTCTTTTATTTTTAAACCATCATAGAATTTCTATATATCTTTGTGTGTCATTATATTTTTTCATTAACGTAGTATAACCGAATAAAATAATTATCTTTATTATCTATTTTTTTTCTCGAAACCCAATGAATGCAAAACAATTCCTTTAATCAAATAATTCTCGTATTTATCATAATAAAGAGGAATAGAAAAAAACAACAATAAAAGAATAAGGAAAGGGAGGGCATTTTTAAAATGGAAAAGAGTTATAGCAAGAATTAAAATTTTTTTACAGATTAGGCTAAAAAGGAACAAAACTAAATAAGTTTTCTTCGATTCTTTTTCCTATTTATTTATCCTTTTGTTTTCGTGCTTTGTTCCTCTCCCTTTAGTTTCTCCGTCACTAAGAGAATTTTCATTTTTTTTGTGACAATAACTGTTAATTGAGTGATCACCTAAAACATCAAGTCACAATATATATATACTATCTCAAATAATTAAATATACAAATTTATGTTGTTTAAATTCAAAGCATCTTCAATTCAACTTCTCTTGTACCATTTTTTTCAAATCAAAAAAGGAAGAAAATTTTAAATTTAAAATGAAGACACAAATTGTTTAAAAAGTTATTTCTCTTTACTATTCTTTCTTCTTTCTCTCTCTCTAGTTCCTCAGTCAAGTCATGAAAAAAATTCCATTCTTCTTTGTTTTTACTAATTAGATGAAGAGAAAGAATATGTGAAATTCTTTATTTTTCCTTTTCCATCTCACCATCTTCTACTAGCTAACTTGTTTTTATAGCATCCAAATTGCAACCTGTAGTTTTCTGTCTTTGGATCGTGAAAAGTAACCAAGTGCATGTTAGGATATTTTTCTATATATTGTCTCATCTCTGTCTTTTCTTTTGATAGAGTCTGAATTTTAATCTATAAATCACCACCTCATTAAACATGAAAAGCAACCAAATATATGTTAGTGTTTGTTCGTGAAATCCATGGAATAATAATTATATTATATATAATAAATATTTGAGTATGTAACACAAATGCAATAATAGTGAAGGACTATGAATCTCTGTCTTTCACCTAAAAGTAACCAAACATATTGTAGTGATCCTTTATGTTATTTTTCATATTTTCACTTATTTTTATTGTTAGAGATTCTCTGTTGTTTCTCTATAGTTATCAGACAGTTCATTTGTTTTTTAGAGTTATTTTTTTATTTTGAAGACTTTATTGGTTTCAAATAGCCACCAGGAAAAAACATCATTAAACGACCTCAAATTCAAATTATAACTATTTTAGCAGCTTCATAATATTGATTTTAGGTTACGAAAACTCTTGGTTTGGGTCCCTAGGAATCTGGGCTCATTTCGACCTATTAGTCGAAAAGTTAATAGAATAAATATATGTGTGGGACCCATATTTTATTGAAATAACCTTGGATGTAAATTTAGAACAGGCTATTAAGTTTCGAATATTGAATTGGTGTGATTACATAGTACATTTGCATATACGGTATTCCGAATGAATCCCATGGACTTGGTGGAAACTTGGAAAATTCCAAGTCTACTGCTGTTATCTAGTGCATCGCAATCGCAAGCCAAGGTCCACGATTGTAATACCTTTGACAAGCCTTACATGCATCTATAACGGTGTCTTATCAGAATCACAATTCACTGGTACAACTAAGATTCCACAATCGTAAAGGTCTGTCGCGATCGAAAGACCCGAGTACCTGGGACAAGTATAAATAGGCCATTTTATCCTGATTTTACATATTCTTCACCTAATTTCTTGAGAGAAATAACCTTAATAGGGAGATATCTTGAAGTAAACTGTTGTAAGTGATCTAATATCTTGGCTGACGTCTATTTTCAATATTTCCCTCCAATTTATTGTAAGAATTCACCCCGTTCTTGATAGATTTTCTTGATTTCTTATCCACCCCTCCCCTAAACCTTGAGATCTTTGTGTTATCCTTAACTTACCTAGATTTTACGTATTTTTTAGGGTAGTGATTCCTTGAATATGTGACAAGGTAGGGTTTGTTTGGAAAGTGCATTTTTCGTGAGGGAGACCCACATGGAGTTTTGATGTGATTTTTGGATCTGAAGCACAATAGTGCAATATGGGTATCATTACTCTCATATTAATGAGAAGAATATGATTTTAATCTCTTAAAATCTTACAAAAGCTTCTCGAAAAGGATAAAATGGTGATTTAGTGGATCTTGTAAGCTTTCTTAGACGCCTATGTAGGCTAGGTTTTATCCCTTATTATATTGAGCTAATTCATTATATGTTAATGATATTATTTTATATTTTGAATGGGTTTTAGGTTTTGATGATAAATTAAAGTACTTTGGAGCAGTTGGATCATTTAGGCTACTTGAATATCATTTTGGGCATCATTAGCTTTGTTATTCCTATTTTAGGTGAAATTGATCTTTCAGGCTCTTGTTAGGATGGAAATGACTTTATTACTCAATTAATAAGAAGATTTCCTTGGTCACTTGAGTTTCGGATAAAACTTATCCAAATTTCCATACTTTAGGTTAAATCAACTTAGTGGCTTTATATGAGGAGGAATTGCTATCATAGGTCTAGATGTGGCTTGTTAGAGATATAATAGTGGATTTAGATACCTTATACTAGTCCATGATAGACATTTGATGGTAAATAATTTTGAGAATTTAGAAGGGGGCTCTTCGACCTACCTTAGGCCAAGACTTGTAATAGTTATTGAAGACCCTTGATATGCTTGTGTACATCTAGGATGATGGTTATTTTGGTGATATCTAGACTCCTTGGCACTTGTTGGTTATGATGATTAATTTTAAAAGTAATGCTTAACGATTAGGCTATAAATGATTTATTGATTAAACTTATGTTCTTGATGAGCCATTGAGTATGCTATTGATTGGGCTACCAAATATACTATTGAATGAGCCCTTGAGTATAATATTATCTAAGCTATAAATTAAGCTAGTAATTATGCTATGAGTATGTTATAGATTATGCCATTGATTACATATTAACAAAGCTAACGATAATCTATCTTTTTTAATAATGATAAGTCATTAGTTAGTCTACTGACAAGTTATTACCTAAGATTAATAGTACATATTGAGTACATTAGAGTACATGTTTAATTACTATGCTGCCGAATGCGTTATGGATTATTACAAAGAGCATACTTATTGATTATATTATTAAATATACTTTTGACTATGTTAAAGATCGTGCTTCTTTACTATGTTAGCAATCATGCTATTGGTTATGCTATAACTCACAATTTTGATTATGATTATTACTCATGTAAATATATTTGGTTCATGGTTATGATGTTGAATACTCTCATGAGTATGCTATTTGCCATATTGATGACGAAATTAATTATTTATATCTGGTAGAAATTTAGAAAATATCTTTGATATTGATTATATTGATGATGGATTTACAATGATATAAACCCAGCAAGGCCAGAGAATGATTATGATGATCTATACCCAGCAAGGTCGGAGCCTGATTATTATGATTTATTCATGTTTGGCAAGATAGAAAGATCATTATCATAATATTATGAGGATATTGTGGAATATCCTTACTGATTCGAGTTCGACTATACATATTAGACAATGATAATATACTTATTATGATATGATGACATTATGGTGTGAGATTGATGAACTAGCTAAGTCAAAAATAAAGAAATGGTTATAATGTAGCATGATGCTAATAGACTCTAGTGATATATTGGTTAGTTTCTAAATATTCGCTAGTTGATAAATATTGGCTATTTGTTAAATATTAGTTAGTTGATAAATATTGGTTAATTGATAAATATTGGATAATCGCTAAATATTGGTTAGTTGATAAATATTTGCTAGTTTCTAAATATTAGTTAGTTGATAATTAATGTTTAGTGGATAAGTGATCTTTAGTTGATAAAGGATGATTTATTGGTACATGGGGATTAGTTGCTACATGATAGGTAGTTGATAAGTGTTGACTTATTTACAAATGATGAATATGGTCAATCGATTGTTATAGTGTGTCATAACTTGGATGAAATCTAAATTGTATTATGAGAGTTGATAAATAACGGTGGTGGGTTATTCTATCTTGTTTGTACCTTCTAGGACTTTGGGGTCTAGCAATGGATTATTTATTTTTCTGCACCAATTGTCCTTTGGGAGCCAATTTTTTTAGTTATGATTGCATATGTTTATGCTTTATGGTATGTTATGACTATATTTCGATTATCTATTTATTCATTTATAGCAATGTTGGAGATATTTTAGGTATATTTCCTTACTTTGACATAGTTATATTATCTTGAATTCTGTCATTCTTATATCATAATTTAGCTTAGTTAGCAGATGATGCCTATTGAGTACCCATTATTTTTGTACTCATACTATACATCTGTACCTTTTTCGTATAGATCCAAATACTAGTTACCGTCGTTGATTCATGTTCGTGCAGTGTTGATATCCAAAGATATGGTGAGCTCTTAGAGTTCGATTCTCTCATTTACTTCTATCTTTCTATATTCAGTCTTTTGTTTCGAGATGGATGTATTAACTATTTAGATACTTCAGTTGTATTTCTATTTCTATATGCTTTTGTACCGGCACTACCAGGTCATGGGATGGTATAAATATAGTGACTACCTTTAAACTATTTCTATTGTCTTGTTTATTTATTATGTTGGATTGCCTATTAGGCCCTTCTTGGAGCATTTCCACTAAGTTAACCCATTGTGTTTATCTTTCGGTTATGGTTTGGTTGACCTACTTCCAGGATAGTGTAGGTTCCATTATGATGTATAAATTGGGTCATGACAAATTGGTATTAGATCCTAGGTTACACCGGTATTATTGGTACAAGAGAAAGTCTCTAGTAGAGTCCGCAAATTGAAATGATAGCGTCCATTTTTATCTTTGGGAGGATATTGACATTGTAAAGAGTTTCAGTTTTTTTATAGAACATTCCTTTGATTTCAATCTCTTATAAATAGCCAGGACACATGCTATTGTTGTGTGAGGTGTGGGTCTCGAGATTGGGCCTAGAGATCCTACTCCTATTTGTAGATAACCCAAAGGTTCTAGACAACCTAGATATGTGTCCTCAGTTAAGGGCCGGGATAGGGTCCTTTTAAAGACCCTATTCCCACTCTTGAGCAAGAGATTCTTTTGCCCCAGCTAGCAGTGTTCCATTGACTAGTCCAAGCTCTACCTAATTTTATTTCTTTAACAATGCTCAGAGATGTCTTGGTTCATATTTTGGATTTAGTTGGTGGTGCACTGTCTGATGGTGTACAATCTACAATTAGAGTGTACAGTGGTGAGGTGCATAACCAGTAGTTGTGGCTCACAAAGTTGAGGTTCCTTCTATATCGGTGGTTGCTCGACTGGTAGTTGCTCATCCAGTGGTTTCCCAGCCTACTATGTCTACTGAGGAGGAGAAGATGTTGGGTAGATTCTTAAGATTAGCTCTGCCTAGTTTTTCTGGTGCTCTGGGTAAGGATGCACATGAATTTTTGATTGCTTGTGAGGATAGACTGCATAGATTGGTCCCAATTGAGACTCATGGTATGGATTACACCACATTTAAGTTAGACTTGGTTTCTCGACATTGGTGGAGAGGTTATATGGATATTAAACCAATTGGATCTTTTTCTTTGACATGGACCTAGTTCTGTGAGATGTTCTTCAAGAAGTATATGACTTGTTGCCTTAGGGATCATTTGAGAGATCAATTTTCAAGATTGGAGTAGGGATCCATGACAGTTGTAGAGTATGAGGCTCATTATTGTGGGTTGGCTAGGCATACGACTTCTATTCTATATACTGAGTATTAGAGAGTTTTTTGCTTTGTCAGAGGGATCAGACTTCCCCTTTGTATGTCTACCTAGAGTTTGGTTATTTTGGGTAGGTATTTTTCTGAGGTTTCTAAGCATGCTTAACTTATGAAAGAGATGCATTATGAGGCATGTGGAGGTAGTGATAAGAGGCCTAGACATCTGTGAAGTTTTAGTGCGAGCCATATTAGTTCCCAATTCAAAGGTTGTAATTTTCATGGTAGATATCCTCTGCATCCATTATATTAGTCACAAAGTCAGTCTTGTTGACCTTTTCAAGCAGCGATTCAGATTACTGATAGAGGTCAGTCTAGTGCTAGTGATTTCTTAGGTAAGGACTACGGCCAGTCTTTGATAGGTCCACAATCTAGTAATTGAAGACGTTGTGGTTATTCTAGGTTAGTCAAATCTATTTGTTCTAGTTCAGCTAAGGTGTCAGGTTATAGTTATGAAGATATGAAGATCTTTGTCAATATTCATGAGATTGCTTTAGTCATGAGGAAATTGTTGCTTTATCTCAATGCGTTTTACCTATTAGAATAGTTCATTCCTCAGATAGAAATAGTTTTTAGGGTCATAGGGGTGGTTTTCAGGGTATTCAAGGAGGTTCTCAAGAAGGCAGGATAAGAGGCTTGTAAAGAGGCAAGACAAGTGGCAGGCATGGTCAGTTTTATAGTACTTGCTAAACTCGAGGTTGTGTCTTTAAATGTTGTTATTACAGATATAATTTTTGTGTACCATTAGTTAGTCCTTGGTTTATTTGATTTATGATCTACTTATTCGTATATGTCTTCTTCTTGTGCTATATGGTTAGAGTTATCTTCAGATTTTTTATCTATGTCATTATGTGTATCTACTCCTATGGGTAATTCTTTACTTGTGGACTGGGTTTTCAGATCATGTGTTATTACTGGTAAAGCTTTTGATATTCATGCTGATCTTAATATTTGGGTGTGATGGATTTTGATGTGATTCTGAGCATGGACTACTTATCCCACTATCATATGTTCATGGATTGTTTTGCCAAGATTATTACCTTAGCCATGCTTGGTGTAACCCTAGTCATGTGGAAGGGAGCGGTTAGCCGTGAGATGAAGGGGATTATTTCTTATATTCATTTTGGAAGGCTTATTTTGTGGAGTTGCCAGTCTTATCTGCCTTATAATTGTGATACTAGTGTGGAGAGTCCCTCTCTTAACTTTATTTCTATAGTTTGTGAGTTCTCTTATGTGTTCCCTACCAACTTTGTATTATCCCACACTTTTCCTAGATTGAAAAGTTTTCTAAGAATGTTAGAAGCTTTCTTTGAAAGATGAATCCACTTTTTACACGTGGTATTTTTAAGATTTTTACTTTTTGTCATGTGGGAAATTAAATAAGCTTTCCATCGTTACCAAATTCGCCCAAATTCAACACCCAGGAGAAGAGTTAAAGCATTTTTAGTAATACAGTGTATCACCTGAGTCTTCAGCGCATCGCGGAGATAGCTCAAATGGTAATTGTCAATTTCCAGTGTTGCTTCATAATAGTGACGTGTCGCACAAAACTTCCAGGTCGCAGATAAAGTGGCGTGTCACTATACCTCCACATCACGCCACCATGCAAATTCCTATTTTTCACATTCCAGTTACTTGGCGCGATAATGGCGCGTTGCGCCAAGCATGATAATTGAGAAATTTTCTAAGAAATTAAATATGTTTCCTAGGGTTAAAACGGTTTATTTCCCCACCCTATATAAGCTTTAAAACACGAGATTTGAACATAATTCAGCAACTTATACTCAATTACTCTAAAAATATATCAAGAACAATCCCTAGGGTTTTAATAGAAGGTTCAATTCCAAGGGAATTCACCATCAAATTTCAGGAATCTCTCCGTCAATCTTCGTAAAATCATAAGCTAAGGTATGCGTAGTGTTTAGTCATGAACTCCTTTCTTCCATGAAGCCCAAGAATCTCTTTTCTAAGTTTAAGTTTATTGATTTCTTTATGCATTTCAAGTTGGGTTTGTTTTATTTATGTTGAGAATGATCAATTGAATTCAAATCCATTTTGGGTGGTCAATTTTATTTGGAATTGATTTGTATAGATGAATATTCATGTGCACCTATAAATAAACCTTAGGATGGTGAAAGTAGAGATGAATCATGATGATTAATTGTTGTATAATGTTGTCTACATGTACTATGCCTGCCATGTGTATTATTAAATGCCTAGATAAAGGAACAATGCCCAACTAGTATGATATCATGAAATCCCCATGTATGTACAAGTTTATGCTTATCACATGTTTGATGAAGTGCTTCAATATATAAATTATGAATTATGTTGTTGGTCATGTATTCAAGTAAGCCATGCTATGTCACTTTCTTCTCATCGAGTCCTAGGGGTACTTGTACCCGAACATTTACCTGTGTGCCTAGAGCCATGTCATGTTTTTATTATCTCCTTAGTCAGGCTATGATCCATAGAACATAGTCAGTAATGTGACTTAGGAAACTCAAAAATCTCAGTAATCTAAGTAGTTCAGTAATCACAGTAACCTCAGTATTCCCAGTCAATCTCACTAACTTCAATATTCTTAGTCAGTCCTCAGAACTCAGTACATTTTGTCAGTCAATGGCACTCAGTAAATTCAACTTAGCTATTGTAAGATACAATTAGTCCTTATCATTATAAATAGACTCTGGGATCACCCAGTAGATAAGACTAATCTCAACTATGGTCAATCAGTAACGGTATCATCAAATTTAGAGATCACCCAAAAGATAAGACTGATCTCAGATTCAATTACTCAAATACAGTATGGAACTCAACTAGTTCCATCAGATTCAGGACTGTCAGATACAGTCACTCATGTTATCAGTTATATCAGTTATCAGAACTTATGTTATCCATATTCAGCTTCTGGACTGTTAGACAAAGTCAACTAGACTAGTTTTTCATAATCGAAACTATCAAAAATAGTTATTCATGTATCAATAACATAGTATCAGTCCCTCAGATATCAATAATTCCATGTTATTAGTAAACTCAGTAGTCAGAACTTAGCATTCAGTCCTATCACGATGTTAGATATAGTTATGTATGTATGTATGTATTTTCACATTCATGTTAGTCAGTTAGTTAGTATTGTTCGTACATATGAACCTATTATATTCAGCCTACCTCACTTGCATACAGTATATTCAAAGTACTGACGCATTTGCGCTATGGTGTATTATACCATAGGTTTAGAAACATGATCTCCAGAGAACCAGTAACATCCTGGTTCAGTAGTCAGATTCTGATGTGAGTCCTCATCCTTTAAGGACATGATGATTATATTACTATTATAGTTTTCAGTTAATTTCAGTAGATGGAGTTAGTTAGGGACATGTCCCATAAACTCCTTATTCAGTTCAGTTTAGAGGCTTTCAGACTATAACATGTCAGACAGCTATTTTAGATTTGCTTTGGTATTGTTATACCATTTTCAGACATTGTTTTGTCAAATGTTTATCCATTTTGAACCTTATGTCCTTTCAGTACATGTTTCCATATCTATACAGTATATTATGTAGTGATTAAGTACATATATCAGTCATAGGTTAGCCTGTGGTCCTCCAGGGTCATGGGCACTGTGTGGCATTCTGAGTATCAAATTCAGGGTGTTACAAACCTTCCTGGTTTCCCCCTGTTCGTGAGATTGAGTTTATGATTGATCTCAAGACTAGAAGAGACCTATTTCGATGGCACCATACCGTATGGCTCCTGACGAGCTTAAGGAGTTGAATTCTCATTTTTAGGATCTTTTTGGTAAGGGTTTTATTAGACTGAGTGTGACTCCTTGGGGAGATCTTGTGTTGTTTGCAACGAAAAAAGCCAGCTCCATTTATATGTGATTTGATTTTAAGATGCTTGATAGGGTAACAATGAAGAACAGTTATCCTATGCGTAGCATTGATGATTTATTTGACAACCTTCAGGGTGCGATAGTACTTTCAAAGATTAATTTGAGATCTGGTTATCATCAGTTAAGGATTTGGGGTGAGGATATCCGAAAGATAGCTTTTAGGACCAATTATGGTCATTTTGATTTCTTAGTGTTGTTATTTGGCTTCACTAATTCCCTATCCGCATTTATGAATTTAATGAATCTAGTATTCGAACCTTATTTTTATTGTTTTGTGATTGTGTTCATTAATGATATACTTATGTATTCAAGGAGTTGGGAGGAGCATGAGCAGCATTTTAGGGTTGTACTCTAGACTTTAAGAGATCTTGTGCTTTTTGCCAAATTCTCCCAGTGCAAGTTTTGGCTTGAGTCTGTAATATTCCTTAGGCATGTTGTGTCTAAGAAAGGTATTATGGTAGACCTAGCTAAGATTTAGGCAATTCGTGAGTGGGCTAGACCCACATCTCCTACTGAGGTTTCTAGCTTCATTAGTTTGGACAGTTATTAAAGTTGATTCGTCAAGGGTTTTGCCACTATTTCAGTGCCAATGAACAGATTAACTCAGAAGGATGTTTCTTTCCGATGGTCCAATGAGTGTGAGTTAAGCTTTGGAAAGCTCAATGATTTTCTTACTTCAGCCTTTATTCTAGATCTTCCTATTGAAGGTGAGGGATTCATAGTGTATTGTGATGCTTCTAGTGTTAGTCTAGATTGTTTTATGATACAATAGTGTTGTGTTATTACTTATTCTTTAACATAACTTAAAGTTCACGAGCTCTACTACCTAACTTATGTTTTTTTATCTAGCGGTGATAGTTTTTGCATTTAAGATTTGTAGGCATTATCTCTATGGTATGCATTGTGAGATTTTCTCCGATCATCATAGTATTCAACATTTTACAACCCAGAGAGAGCTTAATGCTAGGCAGTGTAGATGGATATAGTTGCTTAAGAAATATAATATTTCTATCTTGTATCATTCGGGCAAGGCTAATGAGGTAGTAGATGCCTTAAGTCGAAAGGCAGTGAGTATGAATAGCTTGGCTTGTATTTCAATTTCACAGAGGCCGTTGACACAGGACATTCAGTCCTTAGACAAGTTGATGTTTTGCCTTGATATTTCAGACTGTAGGAAGATTCTTGCTAGTGTTGAGAAAAAGTCTTTACTCTTTGAGTAGATTTGGGATCGCTAGTTCGAGGATAGTAAGCTTTGAATCCTTCGTGATTAGGTTTCGGGTGGTGATTCTGAGAAGAACACAGATTCCAAGGGTGTTTTGTGACTTTATGTCCACATTTGAGTTTCAAGGATTGACGACTTGATCCTATTGAATCTGGATGACATTCACAACTTTAGATATTTTATTCATTCAGGCACAACTAGGATATATAGAGATTTGAGACAACATTATTTATGGAGTAGTATAAAGAGTGATGTGGAATATTTTGTAGCTCGTTGCCTTTGTTGTCAACAGGTAAATGTCGAGCATCAATGACCAGGTGGTTTGATTCAATCATTTCCCATTTTTAAGTGAACTAAGAGTTAGTTACCATGGATTTCTGATGTCATTTACCTTATACCTCCCATGGTTCCAATGGTATTTGGGTCATTATGGATTGATTAACTAAGTCATCCAACTTTTTTCCTATTCAGATGTCCTTCAGTGCTGAGAGGTTAGCCTATATCTATGTGTGTGAGATAGTTCGGCTGAGTGGTGTGCCTACATTTATTATTGTTGGACCAAGGTTCCATGTTCACTTCTAGCTTTTGGATAGCTTTTTAGGAGGAGTTAGGCACTCAGGTAGATCTTAGTAAATCATTCCATCCACAAATCAATGTCTATTTCGAGTGTATTATTCAAGTTCTTGAGGATATGCTCTGAACCTGTGTTATGAATTTTTTAGGCCAGTGGGAGGAGCACATAGCCTTGATAGAGTTTGCTTATAACAACATTTACAATTCTAGTATTGAGATGGCACATTTTGAGGCTTTGTATGTTAGGAGATCTTATTCTCTTATTGGATGTTTTAAGACTTTTGAGATTAGGCCCTGCGGTACTGATTTGCTTCCGGAGTCATTAGATAGTGTCATGGTGAGTCAGGGTAGGTTGAGAGTACCTTAGAGTAGGAAGAAGGCCTATGCAGACTGTAGACTCCCTGCCTTGAGATTTGGAGTTAGTGACCGAGTATTCCTCTGAATATTACCATGAAGGGTCTGATAAGGTTGGGGGAATGGCAAGCTCAACCCTAGGTATATTGGGCCCTTTAAATTCTTTGCATAGTTGGTAAGGTGTCTTATGAGTTGGCTTTACCTCCAGAGTTTGATGCGTTCCATCTAGTTTTCTATGTTTCCATACTACGACGATACATTCCTATCCCATTTCATGTGCTTAGATAGGACTCAACACAATTAGAGCGGTTGACATTCGTGAAAGAGTCCATACTTATTTTGGCTAGTGATGTTAGGTGGCTGCGCACTAGGGAGATTCCTATAGTTAAGGTTCGATGGAGGCACCGCCCAGTAAAGAAGGCTACTCGAGAGATCGAGAGCGGGATGCGGACCCGATATCCTCACCTATTCAATACTTCAAGTACATTCTAATCCTTAACTTTTTGAACGAAAGTTCCTTTAGTAGTGGATTTGTAATGACCCTTTAGGTCATTTTCCATATTTCTTCATATTTCCACCATTAGAGCTTCTCTATCGCTAATCACTTGTTGGAACTGACAGTTCGGTTACTGGATTATTCATTTGATTTTTAGTGCTATTTCCCTGTAGTCTTTGTTGGATCAAAATGACCCTCGGGCAACAACTTCAGTTAAACGACCTTAAATGCAAATTCTGACAGTTCCAGTAGTTCCAAAATGTTGATTTTAGGATAGGAGGACTCTTGGTATGTGTCTCGAGGCACTCGAACTCATTTAGACCTATTGGTTGGAAGGTTAAGAAATTGGAATATGGTTGTGGGACCCAAATTTTTTAAGAATAACCTCGGATGGAAATTTTGACTATTCCATTGAGACCTAAATATTTAATTTGGTCAGGTTACGTAGTCTACTTACACATATGGGATTTTGAATGAATCTCGTGGGATTGGTGGAGATTTAGAAAATTCCAAGTCTATATCTATTATTTAGTAGATCATAATCGCAATCCAAGGGTCACGATCATGATACCCTTTGCAGGCCTCAAGTGTTGTGATCATGTTGGTTTGTCACAATCATAAATCAATGTTCCAACTTAGATATCGCGATCGCGACTGAACCTTTGTGATCGCAAGACCGTGTACTCGGGATAGGTATAAATAGACCATTTTAGCCTGGTTTTTCTCATTCTTCCCTAAATTCTTGTGATCTAAAACCTTGAAATTGAGGCTTGTGAGTGATCTAAGAGCTTGCCTAACATCTATTTTCACGATTTTCCTTCGATTTGTAGTAAGAATTTCCCCCTTTTCTTGGTAGATTTTCTTGTTCAAAACCCCCAAAACCTTGAGGGCATTGTTTTAGACCCAATTTAGCTCGGATTTTCTCCATTTTTTAGGGTAATGATTCCTTAAGCATGTGAGAAGACCCACATGAGGTTTTGATGTGATTGTTAGACCCGAAGCATAATAGTGTAATATGACCATCATTATTCTCGTATTAATGAGTAGAATATGATATTGATAGCTTGTCCTCTTGCAAAAGCTTTTCAGAAGAGAAACACAAGGATTTAGGAAATCTTATGAGCTTTCTTCGATGCTTAGGTAGGCTAGGTTTTAACCCATGTTGGATTGAGCTAATTCATAGTATATTTACGATATTGTGTTGGATTTAAGATGGGTTTTTGGTGTTGATGTGATAAATTGAAATACATGGGAGTAGTTGTGTAACACCCCGAAAACGGGTCCTGAAGCGCTACACGGTGCTTAAGGCTACAAGTAGCCCCAAACTAACCCTTTGAGCCGTTTTCATACCATTCAACACTCATCGACAGGATTACTATAATCAAACATCAAGATATTCTTCATAATATCATAATTCAAAACAAAAGAGATGCGGAAAGTAACAAAATATGACCTCTCCCCAAAACTGATCAATCTAACCATCCAGTCTGACAAGCCTCTACTTAACTAAATAACACTAAGCCATTGGGATAGTTCCCAACTAACCCTAACATCAGGGAATAAAATGATAACCCAAAATAAAAGAGTGAAATATGAAATAACCAGTCCTCAAACATAAGGACTCACCATTACAGAAAATGTAGACCAATGTGCTCGGAGATATCACATCAATCCTGGGAATGAGCACTTGAACCTACATTATAGGAAAAATGTAGCCCACGTACGAATACATGGGTCAGTCCCATGGAATATGGACCGAGTATATGGGGGTGTATGCAAGTTTTCATAAAAGTCCTATATCACAAATATTCATATGAAAATATGCATGTTGTAATGAGAGACTCACATAGCTCGAAATAAAATCATCATAATCACCATAAAGTAAAACACATTGGGTGAAAACATATGAGTCATCATAGTAAATCTCAATCACTTTCATAATCATTTTCAAGTCATCAAAACGAGTTGCTTTCATAACAATTCTCTTTAAGTTATAGAAATATCCATCAAATTCTTTAGAAATGATAACTTTCTCAAATCACACTTTCAAACTAATACATTTTTCATCTCAATCAGAAGAACAAACACACACACTGGGAGTCTCTTACAACAGACATAAACCATGTGAGCTACATAGAATCCTATGTCCTACCCACGTTGGGGAGAGTTGTCCTATCCTTGCCATCGGAGTAGGACCTTAATCTTTTGTCCACTAGTGATCACTATATCAATCATCCTTAGGCTCACATCCAACGGGAGCACGTAGTTATAGGGAAGTACCAATCACACCTATACCTCCCACTCGGTGCTAAAGACTACTCCTGGACTTAGCTCAGATCATTTCGAAAGAAAATCCACAACAACACAATTCAACAATTCATATCGGGAGCCATCATGCCACCCTTTTTTCATAATAAATCTACATGTGGATTTCTTTTCTCATTCGAGTTCAAAAATAACTCTTTCAAGACCAAAAGGTCAAATCATTCAAATATGAAGGTGTGTATAACACATTACTTAACCAAAGATCATAATCTCAAAGAGGGTTTAAATCCCGTATATCAACACTTGAGCAAAACATTTCAAGATTCATACTTTGTATAGAAAAAAAGTATAACTCATATGAAAATCTGGAAATTCACTTGAAACATGATATTAACATCAAAACTCGAGGAATTTATCTTTAAGACATCACAAAAATATCATAGTTTGTTGAACAAGAATATAGGATAATAGTTTCCATCTCAAATTCATAATTAAACATGTAAAATCATGTATCTTCGTAAAATAATACAAATTTTTGGGTACAAGAACGAAAGGATGTTCTTGTTCAACACCCCATATACCTTTATGGTAAAGGATTCGTTGAAAGATTGGACCCTCAATGTTCATTGTGCAACCCTAGTTGTTTTTCTCCTTTAGTGCTCTTGGATGATGAACTTCGATTGATAATAGGGTTATGATGTGTTTAGATTCTACTAAATTTGCAAGGTTAAGTTTAAGGGTGTGCAAGGAGTTCCAAAAGACTTAATTGCCCTCAAAATAACTCAAAACGGAGTATTTTTACTACCTGAAACACCAAGTGTGCGCCGTGTGGCTTATCGCATATGTTTACGTATACATCGTATTGCTTATCGTACACATTTAAGTATACACTGCATTGCTTATGGTACACATTTAAGTATGCACCTCATTGCTTATCGCACACCTATTTCAGTAGCCATGTGCGATTGGTTAGGCGACAGATTCTACTTCGCAAAGCCATAACTCCTTGCTCGGGTGTCAGATTTTGATGAAATTGGTATCGTTGGGAAGATAATTCGATTCTTTATAAGTTGGTGGGTAGAAATATGCAGAAATATCACATATTTATCAAGTTATGCTATTTCAAAGATGACCCTTGCAAATTCAAACACTAAAACTTGATGGATTTCAAAACTCTTAGTTTGTACTACCTTAAGTGACTTATATAACCACACATAACATCATAAGCACCCTTATAACTAGGGTACTCTTGGTAATTCATGTGCCCAAATATTACTTACATAATTGGGGATTTCACATGTATGAACAATGGTTCGCTTTCTAGCTTAGGAAAGTGCGGGGCATTACAATATCTCCCCCTTGGGGACATTCGTCCTCGAATGATGCTGGGTATACTAAGAGTAAAGAGAAAATGAAGGGTGCACAGCTGAAGCAACTTGCTAATCTTGCCTCTACTTTATTTAAATTTCAGACACAACAAGGAGTGCATGACTCATCAAATCACCGTTAAATAGTATAAAATAACTGTTGAATTACTTCGTTTCTGCATAGAAAAGGAATGATTTAGAGCAGAATGGTACCTTCATCTTCATCAAGGCTTGCGAAAAATAGGTGCGGATACTTGGATCACATATCCGTCTTGGTTTCTCAAGTTGCACCTTCAACAGATTGGTTTCGCCACAACACCTTGACCAAGGGAACTTCTTTGTTCCTTAGTCTTTGGACTTGGTGATCTAAAATCTCAACAGGAACTTCCTCAAAAGAAAGACTATCTTGCACATCAGGGTTTTCTAAAGGATCTACAACAACACAATCACCAATGTGTTTTCTAAGCATGGAGACATGGAGGACAGAGTGAATAGAAGATAACTCTGAGGGCAACTCAACCTCATATGCTACCTTGCCAATACGGCTAAGAACTCTGTAAGGGCCAACATAACGGGGACTAATTTTCCCCTTCCTCCCAAATCTCTTCACTACCTTTATGGGTGAAATCTTCAAATACACCAAGTCACCCACTTCAAATTCAAGGTCTCTTTTTCTCACATCAGTATATGACTTCTGATGATTATGCGGTTTTCAATCTTTCTCTAATCACTTTGACTTTTTCCATAGCCTCAAAGACCGAATTAGGACCACTCACGGCAGCTTCACCCACTTAAAACTAACCTATGGATGACCTACATTTCATCCCATAAAAAGCCTCAAATGGAGCCATGCCAATCCTAGAGTGAAAATTGTTATTGTAAGCAAACTCTATCAACGGTAAATGCTCATCCCAACTCCCCTTAAAGTCAAGAGAACACGCTCTCAACATATCCTCTAAGGTCTAGATGGTCCTCTCAGCCTGACCATTTGTCTATGAAGGGAAAGCAGAACTCAAATGCACTTGGGTACCATGACCCTTCTGAAAAGCTCTCCAAAACTGCGAAATGAACTGAGTACCCCTATCTGAAATGATGGGTAACGGAACTCCATGCAATCTGACTAATTCCCGGATGTACAATCTAGAGTAATCCTCAGAAGTATAAGAAGTATGCACAGGCAGAAGTGTGTAGACTTAGTCAATCTGTCCACAATAACCCAAATAGAATCATGATAGCGTCGAGAAGGAGGTAAACCAGTCACAAAATCCATGTTTATCTCTTCCCACTTCCAAGTGGGAATACTGAACTTCTCCATCATACCACCAGGTCTTTGGTGTTCTACCTTAACCTGTTGGCACATTGCATACTTAGCCACAAATGCTGCTATATCCTTCTCCATGCCACTCCACCAATAGATTTTTCGCAAGCTGAGGTACATCTGTGTGGCACCAGGATTAATAGAATATCACGTGCCGTGTGCTTTAGCCATAATTCTCTGTCTCAGATCATCAACATTCAAAACACATAATCTATCCTGCAATCTAACCACACCATCTTCCCCTTGGGAGAAAATCTTCACCTTTTGGTCCTTGACTGATTCTTTCAGTGTGACCAAACTAGCATCTAAGTTTTGCTTCTCATTTACTTCCAAAATCAAGGAGGATTTGGAACTACTCTGCACCCCTATACTACCTTTAGCAGAGTCAAACAACCTAACCCCCAGTCTAGCCAAACGGTGCATATCACGAGCCCACTCTTTTTTACCCTCTTCAATAGGCAAAACACTATTGGTAGACACCCTGTTCAGGGCATCTTCCACACATTGGACTTACTCGAATAGTAAAACACACTCATATCATAATCTTTTAACAGCTCTAACCACCTTCTCTGCCTAACGTTCAACTCCCTCTGGGTAAATACATATTGCAAACTCTTATGATCAGTGAAAATATCAACGTAAACACCATACAAGTAGTGTCTCAAGATTTTTAAAGCAAACACAACAACAGCTAACTCAAGATCATGGGTGGGGTAATACTTCTCAAGGGATTTCAATTGTCTAGAAGCATAAGCTATCACCTTACCCTTCTGTATCAATACACAAACCAACCCAACTCTAGATGTATCACAATATATTAAAAAACCCTCAATACCATCAGGTAAAGTCAAAACAGGGGCTAAAGTTAGTCAAGTCTTCAACTCCTGAAAACTCTTGTCACAAGAATCGGACCATAAGAACTTCACTTTCTTTTGGGTCAACCGGTTCATAGGAGATGCTAGAGAGGACAAACCTTCAAAAAAATAGTCGTAATAGATAGCTAGACCCAACAAACTTTGGATGCCAATTAGAGAGATAGGTCTAGGCCATTTCCTAACAGCTTCTTTCTTTAGGGGATCAACTCTAATACCCTTGGAAGAAATTATATGACCAAGAAAAGCAACTAACCTCAATTTACAACACAATTCAAAGATGATCTGCATGTTCATTCTCACTACGGGAGTACACCAAAATATTTTCTATAAATACGATAACAAACATGTGAAGATATGGTCAGAACACTCGATTCATGAGGTCCATGAAAGCTGCCCGGGCATTTCTTAATCCGAAGGACATAACAAGAAACTCAAAATGACCATAGTGAGTTTGGAAAGCTGTTTTTGGGGTGTCACACTCCATAACTTTGAGTTGATGATAGTAGGATCGAACGTCTATCTTTGAGAAGGAACTTGCACCTTTAAATTGGTCAAACAAATCATCTATTCTAGGGAGAGGATACTTATTTTTGATAGTGACTTTATTCAACTGGCAATAGTCAATACACATATGTAGGAAACCATCTTTCTTTCTAACAAATAACACAGGAGCACCCCAAGAAAAAACATTGGGCCTTATGAAACCCTTATCTAAAAGATCTTTGAGTTACTCTTTCAACTCCTTAAGTTCTGCAGGTGCGATATGGTAAGGAGGAATAGAAATGGGCTGAGTATTGGGAAGAAGATCAATCCCGAACTCGATCTCTCTATTAGTAAGTATCCCTGGGAGATATTCTAAAAAGACATCAGAAAGCTCATTGACTATGCTAACTGACTGGAGAGTTGGAGTTTCAGACTTAGTGTCCTTGAATCTAACCAGATGATAAATGCACACCTTGGAAATAAGTTTTCTAGCTTTAATATATGACACAAAATGACTCTTGAGAGATACAGAACTCCTAGACCACTCAAACACAGGTTCACCAGGAAACTGAAACTTGACCACTCGGGTATGAAATCCATAGAGGCATAACAAGAATAAAGTCTGTCCATACCTAGAAAACATTGAAATCCAATATGTCTAACTCAATTAGATCAGCCAACATGACTCTATGAAGGACTATAAGAGGACACTTTCTATACACTTTCTGGGCAACAATCGAATCACCCACTAGGGTAGAAACTAAGATAGGCTCAGAAATATTTTCAGCACTCATTTAAAAATTCAGAGCAACCAGAGGTGTAACATATGAAAAACTGGACCCAGGGTCCAAAAATACATCCTGGAACTCTTTCCAAGACGTAGGGGCAGTGCCCTTACCTTTACCCTTTCTCCAAGCAACTATCCAATGATAAGCAAGGTCTTTCAACCGATATGCTGCCAACTCCACACTATGCTCCTAAGGGACATACATCACATGAGTAATCTTTTGTACCTCCTCTAAGTACATCTATGGATCCTCATGTAGCTTGGACCCATAAAATTCCGGCGGATTTATCCGAATAAAGTCACGAATCCTTACTGCAGTTGATTCACCTCCCTGCTGCTGTGGTGATGGGGCTGGATTGGCCTAAATATTTGCAATGATAGCTTGGTCCAGCCCCTGAAAGGCTTCTTGAAATTTAGCATGGGACATATTTTTATTCAGTAGGTCAGTAGGTTGGGGTTACTGACCATCGTTATTTCCTATAGCTCAGCGAGAAGGCATATTCTGAAAGAGGAGAGCACTAATTAATAGATGTAAAGAAACAACTGTAAGCACGATGGACTTCTAAAAGAAAGAAATAACACTTTTTCCTAAAATGTCTTGTAGCCTCTTGCTCATAGATGTGGCGCTCAACAAACCAATAATCAAGACTCTAATTAACACAACTTTCTAGATTCCCTAGGACTACAATAACCTTAAGCTCTGATACCAAGTTTATAACTCCCCGAAAATGGGTCCCAAAGTGTTAAACGGTGCTTAAGGCTACAAGTAGCCCCAAGCTAACCCTTTGAGCCATTTTCATACCATTCAACACTCATCGACAGGATTACTATAATCAAACATCAATATATTCTCCATAATATCATAATTCAAAATGAAAGAGATACGGAAAGTAACAAACTACGAATTCTCCACAAGACTGATCAATTTAACCACCTAGTCTTATAAGTCTCTACTAAATTTTATAACACTGAGCCATTGGGAAAGACCCCAACTGACCCTAACATCAGGGAATAAAATGATAAACCAAAATAAAAGAGTGAAATCTGAAATAACCAGTCCTCAAACCATGAGGAATCACCACTGCAAAAAATGTAGACCAATGTGCTCAGAGAAATCATGTCAAGCCTGGGAATGAGCACCTGAACCTACATTATAGGGAAAATATAGCCCACGTACGAATACATGGGCCAGTACCACAGAATATAAACCGAGTATATGGGGGTGTATGCAAGTTTTCATAAAAGTTCTGCATCACAAATATTCATAGAAAAATATTCATGCTATAATAAGAGACTCACATAGCTCGAAATAAAATCATCATAATCACCATAGAGTAAAACACATCGGGTGAAACTATGTGAGTCATCATAGTAAATCCCAATCACTTTCATAATCATTTTAAGTCATCAAAACAAGTAGCTTTCATAACAATTCTCTTTATGATATAGAAATTTCTATTAAATTCTTCAAAAACAATTACTTTCTCAAATCATACTTTCAAACAATTACATTTTTCATCTCAATCAGAAGAATACATATACACACTGGGAGTCTCTTACAATTGATATAAACCATGTGAGCTACATGGAGTCCAATGTCCAACTCATGTTGGGGAGATCTGTCCTATCCTTGCCATCAGAGTAGGACCTTAATCTTTTGTTCACTAGAGATCACGATATCAATCAGCCTTAGGCTTACATCCTACAGGGGCATATAGTTCCAGGGAAGTACCAATCACAGCTATACCTCCCACTTGGTGATAAAACTATTTTCGAACTTAGCTCAGATCATTTCAAAAGAAAATCCACAACAGCACAATTCAACAATTCATATCGGGAGCCATGATGCTACCACTTTTTCATAACAAATCAACATGTTGATTTCTTTTCTCATTCGAGTTTAGAAATAACTCTTTCAAGACCAAAAGGTCAAATCATTCAAATATCAAGGTATGTATAACACATTACTTCACCAAAGATCATAATCTCAAAGAGGGTTTAAATCTCATATATCAGCACTTGAGCAAAATATTTCAAGATTCATACATTGTATAGCAAACAAGTATAACTCATATTAAAATCTAGAAAATCAACATGAAACATGATATTAACTTAAAAACTCAAGGAATTTATCTTTAAGACATCACAAAAATATCATAGTTTGTTGAACAAGAATATAGGATAATAGTTTCCATCTTAAATTCTTAATTAAACAAGTAAAATCATGTATCTTCATAAAATAATACAATTTTTCAGCCAAAAGAATGAAAGGATTTTCTTGTTGAAAACCCCACATACCTTTATGGTAATGGATTCATTGAAAGATGGACCTCATTGTTGATTGTGCAACCCTAGTTATTTTTCTTCTTTAGTGCCTCTGGATGATGAACTTAGATTTATAATTGGGTTATGATGTGTTTAGATTAAATTAAATTTGTAAGGTTAAGTTTAGAGGTGTGCAAGGAGTGCCAAAAGACTTAATTTTACTTAAAATAACTTAAATAGGAGTGTTTTTACTACCTGAAACACCAAGTGTATGCCGCATTGCTTATTGCATATATTTACGTATGTGCTATATTGCTTATCGCACACATTTAAGTATGCACCTCATTACTTATCACACATATTTAAGTATGCACCGTATTGGTTATCACACACCTATTCCAGTAGCTATGTGCGATTGGTTAGGCGACGCACTCTACTTCGTAAAGCCATAACTCCTTCCTTGGGTGTCGGATTTTTATGAAATTGGTATCATTGGAAAGAGAATTCGATTCTATATAAGTTGGTGGGTATAGATTTGCAGAAATACCATATATTTATCAAGTTATGCTCATTCAAATATAACCCTTGTGAATTCAAATGCTACAACTTGATGGATTTTGAAAGTCTTAGCTTGTACTACCTTAAGTGACTCATATAACCACCCTTAACACATCATAAGATCTTTTATAACTAGGGTAATCTTTGTAATTCATGTACCCAATTATGGATTATAAAATTTGGGGTTTCACATGTATGAACAACAGTTTGCTTTCTAGCTTAGGAAAGTGCGAGGCATTACAAGTTGGATTATTTCGGCTATTTGACTATCATTTTGGGCATGATTAGCTTAGTTATTCATTGTTTTAGTGATATTGACCTTTTAGGCTCCTATTATGATATAAATGCCTTAGTTACTCAGTTAATGAAAAGATTTCCTTGGTCACATGAGTTTGGGATAAAAACATATCAAAATTGCCTTACTTTAGGTGAAATAGACTCAATGGCTCTATATTAGGAGGAATTTCTATACTAGGGCTAGTTGTGACTTGGTCAACATCTAATATGGATTTCAATACCTTAGACTTTTTTGGGGTAAGCATTGGTTGGTAAATGATTACACGGATTTAGAAGTGAGATCTTCAGCCAACCTTAGGCCAAGACTTGTAATATTTATGGAAGGCCCTTGATACATTTGTGTACATCTAGGATGATGGTTATTTTGGTGATATCTAGACGTCATGGTATATGTTGGTTATGATGAATGATGTTAAAATTAGTGCTTAACAATAAGGCTATAAATGAGTTATTAATTAAGCTTATGCTTTTTATGAGCCATTGAGTATGCTATTGATTTGGCTATTGATTGGGCTACCAAATATACTATTGAATGAGCCCTTGAGTATGATTTTTATTAAGCCATAAACTAAGATTGTGATTATGTAATAAATAAGCTATAGATTATGTCATGGATTACATATTAACAAAGCTAATAATAAGCTATCTTTTATGATATTGATTAGCCATTGATTAGGCTATTGATAAATCATTGTCTATGCTTGACGGTACATATTGATTATATTATAGGCATGTTTAATGACTATATTGGAAGATAAGTTATGAATAATTCTAAAAAGCATGATTATTCATTAGATTATTAAATATGCTAGTGATTATTCCAGAGATCATGCTTATTTATTATGTTGGCAATCATGCTCTTATTGCATTAGAATTCATGATTTCGATTATGATTATTGATCATGTTAATATATTAGGTTCATGATTATGTTTTTAAATACTCTCATAATTATGCTCTTAACCATATTGAGGATAATATTGATTGTTTATGCCTGGTAGAACTTTGAAGGATGACTATGATATTGGTGATGACATTACATTGATATATAATAAGTAATAATGGAAGATGATTATAATGATATATATACCCAGCAAAGCTAAAGGATAATTATGATAATATACACCCGACAAAGCCGGAGGATGATTAATGCATGCCCGGCAAGACCAGAATATGATTATGTTATCTTATGAGGATATTGTTGATTATCCATACCCGTTCGAGTCCGGCTATACGTATTATACTAGGATGATGTACTTAATATGCTATAATGGAATTGGGGTGTGATATTGACAAACTACATAAGTCAAAAATCAAAAAAATGTTTATAATGTATTATGATATGAACAGACTCGAGTGTTATATTTTCTAGTTGCTAAATATTGATTAGCTGATAAATATTGGCTAACTGCCAAATATTGGTTAGTTGATAAATATTGGCTAGTTGTTATGTATTGGTTAGTTGATATATATTGGCTAACTGCTAAATATTAGTTAATTGATAATTAATGATTAGTGGATAAGTGATGTTTAGTTGATAAAGGATGATTTGTTGACACATGAGGATTAGTTGCTACATGATGGATAGTTGGTATGTGTTGACTTGTTTATAAATGATCAATATGAAAACTCAATGGTTAGAGTGTGTCATGACTTCGATAAATTTCAGTTGTATTATAACAGTTTATTAATTACTATGGTAGGTTATTCTATCTTGTTTTTAACTTCCAGGCTTATGGGGGCTTGCGATGGGTTATTTATTTTTCTACACTAATTGGCGTATGGGATCAAATATTGTGTTATTACTGCATGCATTCATGTTTTATGTTATGTTATGATCATATTCCGATTATCTATTTATTCATGTATAATGATGTTCGAAATATTTCAGGTTCATTACCTTAACTTGACTTAGTTATGTTATCTTGCATCTATCATTCTTATATAATGATTTAGTTAAGTGAGCCGATGATGACTTGTGAGTACCGATTGTTTTGATACGCATACAACATGTCTATACCTTTTTGGTATAGATTTGAATACTATTGTCTTCATTGATTCATGTCCATGCAGTGTTGATGTCCAGAGATAGTCTTATCTGTTGAAGTTCGAGTTGCCATTTTTCTTCTATCTTTCCATGTTCAGTCTTTTATTTTGAGACAGTTGTATTGATTATTCTAGATATTTGGGTTGTATTTCTATTACTGGATGCTTTTGTACTGGCTCTACCAGGCTGTAGGAGGGTATTTATTTAGTGACTACCTTTAAACTATTTTTATTTTCTTGCTTATTTATTATGTTGGATTGCCTATTAGGCACTTTTTGGAGCATTTCCACCAAGTAAACCCATTTTGTTTAACTCCAGCTTACGATCTGGCTTACCTACTAAAGGGATAGAGTAAGTGCCATAATGACTTGTAAATTGAGTCGTGACACATGTTAGAGTATGTTAGAGAATTAATTATTTTATTAAATAGTACAAACATTAAATTTCATACAATACATGCAAGTATGAAGGTATACTAACAAAAATTATTTGTCTATGCAAATAATCAGATAAAATGGTAAAAGTATTTGTCTATGTAAACAATCACATACAATGATATAAGTGTTAGCAAATGATCTATTAAACAATCACATAAAATGCAGTATGTATTAAAATGTGAATATGCATTCTATATCGATCTATTACACTATGTACTAAAATTAAATTATGCGTGAAACATAGATATATTATACTATGTACAAAAAATCAGGGGCGAAGCTATAGTACTTCGGGGGGGTTCGGGCGAACCCAGTAACTTTTACGTAGGCCCTATATTTATACTATTAAATTCTAAATATTTGTATATAGTTATATAGTGCAAACCCATTAGCAAACAAGGTTGATTAGCCTAGTGGTAGATTGACCACCATTAAAGCCACTCTTCTACTGTGGACGTGGGTTTGAATCCCAGTAGCTTCATATTTTATTTTTATTTTTTATGCTTTTTTAATTTCAGAAGCCACAACCTTCAAACCTTAGCTCCGCCTCTCAGCCATATAGTATGCGTGTTTTAGTGAAAAATCTACACTATTTATTAAAAGTGAAATATATATGTATTAAATTTATACAACTATAAAGGGTAAATATTTTTAAATATGGTATATTTAGGTAAGCTTCTCAATGAAAATTTTTTGCCAAAGAAGATGAATCAGGCTAATTAGGCCCAAAAAACACAAAGATCGACTCAAAATAAACAAATAAATTCAAAGACAATGAATATTAGATGAATCAAAAAAGGAAAGTATAACGACATGATTTGTTGAACTGGAATGCTACACAGTGCATGTGACTCCGAAGGACCACAAGCTAACCCATGACTAATATCAGCACTAGTATATTGCATAAGATAATATAATACTGTAGAAACATGTACTGAAAGGCCATATGGTTCAATACTAAACACAACTTAATGATATAACATCTGTGTGGGGTAATAAAATACCCAAAACAAAACTAAAAATACTAAAGTCTAAACATGATAGTCTGCATCTAGTCTGAAAGCCTCTACTGTTTGAAGAGTCTAAATAAGGAATTGATGGGACATGTCCCCAACTAACTCCAACTAATAAGCTAATCAATGAGATACTAGAAAATCATTATGTCCTCGAAGGATGAGGACTCACTTCTACTCTAACTGTTGAATCTGGAATCTACTGATGATCTGGAACTCATGTCTTTGAACCTATGGTGTAACATAAGAAGAAAGCACCATCGCACGAATATATCAGTACATATGTAATGAGTATACATGTGAGGTAGGCTATATGCAAAGGTTTTCATGCATGATCAATACTAACTGACTGTCTAACATAACTGTGAAAATGCATACATAAATACGCAACTATAACTGACAATATGATAACATGATACTGATACTGTGGTAGCATTACTACTGAGTCTGGATAATGATAACATGACATAACTGATAACATGAATGACTATATCTAAATGTAACTGATAACATGGGTGACTTTGTTGGACAGTCCTGAATCTGATGGAACTATCTGAGTTCCATACTATATCTGAGTTGATTGTATCTGACAGTCCTAAAATCTGAAGAACAATCTGAGTTCTATTACTAAAATTGATTGACTATATCTGACAGTTCTGCTACTATAACATGAAACTATGGGAAGTAGTATCTAACCGACATGCCCCAAAAGTGCTATAATAGCTGAGCTGGGGTCCAATCTATGCCCTGATTAGAAGGGTGTCACTACCGTACCACTGGTAAGGAGAACATGTGAGTAACACTCATATAACAGGATAGTATAGAGAGAATGGTAGGAACCCTCACATAACATGTTAAGACACCTTATCTACCCTCATATAGCAGGCAATGATGTCTCAACGTATGCTAGTTACATAGTTCTGGAATGCAAGAATTGCTTCTAGGAATCACACCCTTGTATAACAGGTGAGTCCCCATCGTTAGGTTCAATTGGTGCTAATTCCTACTCCTATATGAATGGGACACTAAGAATGATTTACTGAATTGAACTGAGCATGGACTAAGTAACTGAATTTCAGTGGCTGACAGAGTACTACTGATATCTGACAACTGACTGAGTCATAGATCATGAAGATTTTTCCTGACTCATAAGACTATCTGAAGTCTAATAGTTCATAGCTTGACTGCGAGTATCGTGAAAACATGACATGAATCTAGGCACACAACTAATATTTCGAGTACAAGTACCCGCAGGACTCGATAGAAGGAAACTGACATGACTTAATATTCTTGAATACATGATAATCACCACAATACGTTTATTGAAACATTTCATCAAATGTCTAATAGACATAAACTTGTACATTTTTGGGGATTTTCATGATATTGTGCTAGTTAGGAAAATTTCCTTCATCTAGGCATTTAATCAAACATATGGCAGGCATAGTACATGTAAACATCATGGTATAGCAATTAAACATCATGGTTCAATTCCAATTTCATCATACAAGGTTTTAGTTATGAGATTTTGTAAATCTTTATCGATACTAGTCAACCCAAAGGGAATGTATTATCAAATGATGGAATAGAAATCAATTCCTCATTTACCAACATGAATAGAACATACAAAGCATGAAAACATGAAGAAAATCCATAACTTGTAATTGAAAAGTGATTCTTGGACTTCATGGACGAAAGAAACCAATGAATAAATACTATACATACCTTAGTTCATGATTTCATGAAAATTGATGGCAAAACCTTCTTGAAATTGGACCTTCTATGAAAACCCTAGCTTAAGTACTTGAGAGTATTGGAGAAAAACATCAATATTTTGAATGAATAAAGGATAAATTCCTTGTTTGGAAGCTTATATAGGGGGGAAGGGGGGGGGGGAGTTGACCCTTTCAACCCTGGACACATAATTTAATTTTTAGTAAAATTTGCTGAATTGGGCCTTTGGCGCGACGTGGCATTATCGCACCGTGTCACAGGAAATTGACAATTAGGAAACTGCACAGTGGCGCGATGCGGAGATATTGCGTTGCCACATTATCTACGACTTGGAAGTTTGGTGCAACGCGCCAGTATTGTGGAGCAACACTGGAAATTGACCATTTCCATTTGAGCTATCTCCGCGACATGCTGGAGGCTCAGGTCAAACAATATCTCACCAAAAAGGCTCTAACTCTTCACCCGGGTGTCAGATTTTGGCAAATTATTTATTGATGGAAAGCTTATTCAATTTCCCACATGATAGAAAGTAAAAGTTATGGAAATACCTCTTGTATAAGAATAAATTCTTATTTCAAAGCAAGTTCTAACATGCTTGAGATGATTTTCAACGTAAGAAAAAGCACAAGTATTACAAAAAGCTGATGGGATGGCTTTAGGACAAGAACCTAAATACAATGAAGGCTCTAAAACAAGAAAAAATATAAAAGAATAACATAAGATTAATAGAAGAGGGAGAATCCAAGTAGATCAAGGGAAAACAACTACTAACTTAGGATCTTCAGAAAGTATCGATAACATATTTATCGCTCAGTACCTGCACATAAGATATAGAAAAATAGCAAACGTGAGTACAAAATAGGTTTACTCAGTATGCATCATTGAAAATCGACCTTAACCTAAATTGATGGCGAGGATTACCAAAACTAACCATAAAAATCTATGCAAAAACTTGGACTCAGAAAAATTACCCTAGTCTAACAGATAATAAAATGTAACAAGATAGTTAGTGAAACCTGAGTAAATCATGCTTGTACAGGGTTCTAAATGAAGATAATAGTCTAATTCTTAAGAGGAAAGATTTTTTACCATCATAAAAACACCTTTTAATCTCAATTCCTAACCATAAAAGTAATATATCATGTACTTGAGGTCAAATAATAGTAATGATAAAAAACATCTAAAGAAAATAAGTTAGTTCCAACATATTTATATAGGTGATTCATCACAATCAAGAGAGCCTCAATTAATAAAAAAACAAACAATAAATAATTAGATGTTTTAGCCTATAATAAAAGATCAACAATTACAATTTATTCCACCTTAACAAAAAATGAATGGATGAATGCAATGTGATGCATATGTTTTGTACATAACCACCGAGCAATGGCTATAAGGTTGAGAACCATTAAGGACCTACGAGGTCTATATAACTTTGTAGGTGTGCGCTTTGATCGTATATATATTTATGTGTATGCATGCATTTTCATATATATATATATGTGTGTGTATGTGTGTATGTGCAAACGTGCAACTCCGATCTCAATAATAATATCATGATCCAAATCCATCGCGAGTGGCACCCACACTTACTATTTAGTGGGAGAAATATCTAATCCAAAAGCTCGAGACCCATGTTTTGTGAAATTTAAGATAAAATAATTACTCCGTTAGATAATAAAATGAATTAAAATATTCTAAAAATAATACTAAATGTATAAACATACGCGTATCTAAACAACACCAACAATTTGAAAGTCATTATACAAATACACTACAAATGTCAACAAACCGGTTCAATCAAAGAATAAATGAAAATATCAATGTCCTAAATAAATGGAGAAAACTAAATAGAGGACTCATGGCTGGCCCAAAGTTATAGCTTACCATTGAGTTGGAATGTAGTATTTTCTAAGCTGAGGACTCCATAAAGTCATTGGAAAATGCTCTGTGCATAAAAAAAGAAGAGTACATGTAGTACTAGTACAAAGCCACTAAGTAATAGTATGCCTATTGTCCAACCTAAAATAGAAAATGCAAACACATAACCATGACTTTGTAATAAGTACAACCATGAACGCCTACTAATTACCTTTGCTATAACTATAAACAATTTAACCTCTTTCAACCAACATCAAATAATTAAGTTAGTGTAAACCAATATAGAAAATAAGTTAAGTCAAAACCATGACTACCATTTATTAACCTAAGTAAGCAACTATGACTCAACAACAATGAATTACACCTTGTCTCAAATATACAAGTAAGTAGATAATAACAAAATATATTCCACTCATTCTATCCTTAGCCTAGACCACCCAGAGATCCAATATAATCAATAATAATAATGAAAATAATACAATAACCACAAACCCGATCCACTCAGCAATATCTTGTTCACACATGCTAAGTATTTTATGATCGTCTACTAGTGGTAGCCTACACAAATGAGCTCTTGTTCATTTACAAATTATCCTAGACATCTTGTGCCTACCAATCTTATACCAACCAAGCCCCATTAATATGTCCATTACTAGAATATCTCAAAATAATATCAAATCTTTTGAAGATGTCTATTACCTGGTCATATCATAAAAATAATAAATAACACAATAATCACAATATATGAGAATAAACAACTATACTTATACAATCAACAAGCCTTTATTATAACCTCATCATATGTGATTAATAGTTAAGATATATTTTAACAACCTTACATTTCATTAAACATGCATTGAATAAGTTTATGAAGAAATAGTTAACATGCATACATAAACCACGTTGGATTTCAACTATATTAAGCTCACCTACCTCAACTCGTGCTTTTACCACTCTAATGAGCTTGAGCCTTGTCTTTTCATGCAGTTTTAGCTTGATTGTAGTCTAAAAATAGTAACATAATCATAATTTAAATAGTGTCCTAACATGTTCAAGGATTACAACCTAATCCCATAACCTCAAGATTGAATTTGTGTTCATCCTCCCATTCTAGGACTTTCTACCGTTATTCCATCATAATTCTATCAATTTAATGAATATAACCATGAACTCCAATCATGAATTATATATCAACAACCTTTTAACCAAAGCCCATGAGTTTTCAACCCAATTCACCTAATAGGATTAGATAATTTACCTAGGTTAAGTCAAATCCTTGTTAAAACTCAAAAACTAGTGATTTCAAGAGTAATTATAAAAAAAATAGTTAACGGGATAGATTAACTTATCTCAGTAAAGGAAATTGATGGAAAATAGTTTGGAATTTTTTAAAATTGTTTCTTATAGACCATGGTCGAATGTGGTATAGAAAGTAACATTTTTAGGAATTTTCTTCAGTAATCAATGCTTATCCAGCTATATCAATATAGCAGGATTTTCCAGCTATATGAGATTGACCAAGGCTAGATCCCTCTATAGTGGAATATTTATGGTACTCCAAGATATTGGTATTAGTGTACTTCTCTCTATAATAGGGTTGGCAAGGAAGAAACTCAAGATTTTTCCAGTTTTGCCATTTTCATAACACAGCCTCAGATTTTAACATCCTAGTCTAGCTCTTTTACATCAAATATGATATCTGGAGTTCTACTAACTAAATTTTACATTGAAAGTTTTAATGAATTCTTTAGCAAATTCGCTATCATAGAATCACCCAAGATCACTTAACCTTTATCTATTCCATTCTCATAGTACCCTAGACCTTACTACACTTAAATTTAATCCAAGACTAGCTTAGCTTGTAATTTCAATTCGTAATTTCAGAAAAGCCTTACCTAAATTTTGGCATTCTCGACTTACTCTTAATAATGTAAAGGGAAATTACAATAGATACAAATTTATCCATCATTCTTAATGATCAAATAATAAAATGAGGAAAGTATGAATTAAGAAATTACATGAATCCTAAGAAAATTAGGGTACTTATCGCAGATGTCCCTCTTAGTATCCCAAGTAACCCCTTAATAGAATGATGCTTGAACATAACCTTCATATAATAAATATCCTTTATTGTCAATTTTTAAATACAACTATCAAGAAATGTGATCGATTTCTCTTTATATGAATGATTTTTATCAAGTAGCCCCGAGTCCTATTTGATGATTTAATGCTCATACCCATAGTACCTCTTCAGCATTAACACATGGAAAATCGGATAAAAATTTGACTGACTTGGTGGCAAGTCTATTCTATAATATATTGGGCCTATTTATCAATAACCTTAAATGGGATAGTATTTTGATGACTAAGCTTACCATTCTTACTGAATATCATAACTCTCTTCATAAGAGATACCTTAAACAAAACCTATTCATCAGGTCTGAATGGCATGTCCCTTACTTTGCAATCCACATATTACTTTTTCCTACTTTAGGATTCTAACAACTTGTCTTGGATGTATCTCACCTTCTCCTAAGATTTCTTTACAAAGTTTTTGCCCAAAGGCTTTACAACACCAACTTCAAACCATTCTATGGGTGATCTACACCCTCTTCTATACAGTTCTTTGAATAGATCCAAGTCGATGCTATAATATTATCTATTGTTGTATGAAAATTCAAACAAAAATAAGAAGTTATACAGTGACTTCAAAATTAATTATATGAGCTTAACATATCCTCGAACACCTGAATAGTCCTCTTTGACTGCCTATTAGTCTAAGGATTAAAAATAGTGCTAAGGTCAAACTTGGTGCCCAACACTTCGTGTAACCTATTTCAAAACTTAGATAAGAATTGCATAACTTAATTAGAAATAATGGAAACAAGTTTCCTATGCATCCTAGATATCTCCTTGAGATAAATCTTGGATTTCTTCTTTCATTTATAGTCCACTTTAACTAGAATAAAATGAGAAGACTTTGTTAGCCTGTCCATTATGAACTAAATCGATCATGCCTCCATAAGGTCTTAGGAAAACCTACCATGAATTCCATATCTATCCTCTCCTACTACCACTTGGGAATAGGCATTCTCTGAAGCAACCCTATAGGTCTTTGATAATTTTAATTTTACTTTCTTATATTTGTGGTATCAGACATATACTTTTTCTGTATCTCTCTTTATTCCATACTACCAATAGAGTTGTGTCAATTCATGGCACATCTTGGTTTCACCCAGATGGATAGAATATCAGCAACCATGAGCTTTCACAAAAAAGCTATGAATTATATCACCCACACGAGACATGCATACATATTCTCTCAACCTCAATACTCTACATACATCATGATGTGCTATGGATTTAAAGCAATTTCGATGCTTAAAATGATAAAAATATGAAAGTGACTTAGGCTATTTTGTTAGATATGATATGTTTTTACTATGCTTTCGTAGAAAATCTTAGTTTGGGACTAATCTAGAAGAAAGGAATGAAATTTGAAGTTTTTATCCAAAGAAGTGGTAACCTACGACCCGTATGTGCTACCTACGATCTGTAAGTGCCAATGTAGGTATAATAATTTAGAAGTTCAGAGGAGTAGAAGTACAAAAAGGAAGACTCTGTCACTTATGTAGGGACCTACGGTCCATAGGTTCCATTAACAGTCCATAGGTGATAGTGTAGGTTGCAAAGGTGCCATGTCTAGAAAGTTCAGGAGCTATTGGAGGAAAGGAGAACCTACGTAGGACCACCAATTATTCGTAGCTGCCACCTACAACCCACAGGTGGTCACTGACTCTACTTTTCCTTTTCTCTTCGGGTGTTGATATTTAGGTTTTCCTTGTAACCTATATATACTATTTTGAATTTGTTTAGTTATTTTGTCCACTCTATATAATTACAAACATATATTGGATTCTAGGATTTGAATTTGATATTGGGATTAACTTGTTCTTTATTTTTGTTGATAATTTAGTTAAAGACTTTGGTTTTACTATTATTTTTGTGATATTGTTTTAATGTCTTCAATTATGAATTCCTTTGATCATTTCACAATAATGAGCGACTAAATCCCTTAAATTAAGGTTGTGGGAACTCTAGTAGATTAATCAAGTAGGGAAGTGCTAAGTTGTTCTGAACCAATATTCTTTTATATATTGTGGTTACCTCCAATTTAATATATTTCTTAGCGGTTGCAAATATTACTATCCCACATAGTATATCACTACTTATTTCATAAGTGGAGCAATGATCACAAAAAGGTAATCACAACATTAATGTAGAGATTAATTATTCATCTAGGCCAACCAACATCATCTACGTTATATGATTATCTTTCATCTAATAACTTGAAAATCAAAAGGTAATAGTTAACTAGGATCTAGGATAAAATTTAGTAATTCAAAATTATAAGACTTAAAAGGTAAAGGAAGAAACCTGTTAATGTGTCCACAAGACAATTGACGGTACAAACTTATCAGATTCTGTACGTAAGATATAAAGTTGGTTTAAAAAAACATGATAATCCTAATGAGTTGAGAATCTATGGAGAACATAGTCCTAGTGTTTGTTTTCAATTGATTACAACCAAATTTGACTTTTGTTACTTGTTTGAGATTACTATTTTAAACCTCCCATGTACTTTCTACACTGCTCGTTAAATTCCAAGAAATAAGAGATATAATTCTACATATTCTCTTTGTATTTTACCCCAACCTGAGTTGGGTTACTTTAATTGACAGCGATTGCTTTATCTTCTATTGGAAGTTTAGTTTGGGCATTGATTAAAATTTTAATATTGTAGCTGGGAAATACGGTGTTGAGTTGATTGAAGTTGCTAAAGTTTTTGAGTTTTTATTTTTGGTTCTTAGTTGTGTTTACGCCGATGTATGCCTAACACAAGGAGTCAATGTAATCCCTTACTCCTGCTGAAAGCTAACCTAGAGTGAATCTTATAGCCTAATCATACAATGACAGAACTAATACGTGCAGGATATCTTGAATGTGTTTAGAATGATCCTAATAAGGCACCTCCCCCCTCTTTAGTTAATCCTCAGAACATTACTGATCGATAAATAGAGTATTTATTGGCAGATGAAACTCATAAATGGAGAAGAAATAAGAAGGCCTGGCTGGTTCAATAGTTATAGCAAGCCATACATAATCGATAGTTAATCGTTAAGCAACACTTGATAGTAATAAAGATAGAGTTTGAGGTAGTCAAGCTAACATAACAATACTTTCTTCTATACGATGATGAAGAAGATATAGAATATGTTGAGTCGATAGAAACAAAAGCTATCATTCCTCATATACTACCACCTAATGTGAAATTTTACATTCCTAGTGCCACGATCCAGCTTTTGAACTGGAAAGGTCTATTTTGGGGCTCGCCTGCAGATAAGGCAAATATGCATCTTGCTAATTTTGTTAGGATATACACTTCTTATACTATTCTGGGAGAGACTAGAAGGTTCTCAAATTGAGGTTGTTCCCCTTTTCGTTGAATGGATTAGCTTCTTTTTGGTTAGGAGAAATTCCTAAAAGATCTATTACCTTTTGGAATTAGTTGTGTAAGCAATTCTTAAATTATTTCTTTCCTCCGGCCAGAATGTTGTAATTAAAAGATGAGATATACAACTTCAGACCACTACATTTTGAGTTAATGTACGAGGTTTGGTTCCAATTGAAAAAGAAGCTGAGCATGGTACCCAATCATCGTGTTTCAGGGATGAGCTTGCTTCACTACCAGAAATTTGTTATTTTCTAACCAAAAATTTCCAACTGAAAATAGTAGTCGGAAATTTCCGACTACTTCAATTGGAAACCTATTTTTTAAAAAAATATTTTTCCAATGTTATTTGTGTAAAAAATAGTCAGAATATATTGCGGCAAGTTTCAGAAAATATATATTCTGACAACAGTAGTCGGAAATATAAACAATTAAATAAATTATTTATTTTCCTAAATTATTAAATATATATTCTGACTATCGTAGTTGGAAATATAAATAATTAAATAAATATAATACT
This sequence comes from Capsicum annuum, assembly GCF_002878395.1. Taxonomy (NCBI): domain Eukaryota; kingdom Viridiplantae; phylum Streptophyta; class Magnoliopsida; order Solanales; family Solanaceae; genus Capsicum; species Capsicum annuum. The sequence goes on along the minus strand of NC_061121.1, from coordinate 129,668,726 downwards.
AAATATATAACCAGGTCCCTTATGAAATAATTAAATAATCATTTAAATAAATTATTAAATGTACATTTTTGACTACTGTAGTCGAAAATACTAATAACTAAATAAAATAAATAATTAATTAAATATATATCCGACCATTTTAGTTGTAAATGTAAATAATTAAATAAATATAGTAATAAATGTATAATCATTCATTTATACAGAATTTTAAAAATAAATAACATAAATTATTGAATAGATATTTTGGACTGCTGTAGTCAGAAATAAAAATAATTATATAAATATACTAGTATATAAATAATTGGAGCCTTACACGAAAATGAAATAAATAGTTAAGTAAAGGATTAACTATTTATTTCCGACTGAAGTAGTTGAAAATATTAAATAGTAATGTAAATAAATGATTAAAAATGTATTTCCGACTGAAGTAGTAGAAAACATTAAATATATAATAATTATATATATATATATTTCCGACCACTGTAGTCGGAAATATTATAAATAATTGATTTAAATATATAATTTAGTTTTATTAAATATCTACTGACAAAAGTAGTCGGAACCATTAAATAATTGAAAATATTAATTTTCTACCTGGAGAAATTAGTCAAAAATTTACATTTAATACACACTAAACACAACATTACCAATTTACTCTCTCACTTCCTCTCTCTCTCTTAGGCAATGAAGTTCCCTCTCTCGCCTCTCTTCTCTCTTATCTCTCTCAGAAATTGCCCGTGAAGGCTGCGTTTCTCGTAAAAAGTGGTAATGGTGATAGTCAATTTCACTGATTCGAGGTAAGTTGGTTTATCTCAACCCCTAACTTCATCACTTGAGTTCTATGCACTTGTATGCTGTAATGTATAGGGCACCCAACTTTTTCCCTATAAAGGTTATTCGTTAACTTAGAGAGGTCAGTGTTGCTAGAGGCCAAGTTTTCTAATTCAATGTTGCCTAATTATATACGAAGTTGTATATTAAAATATGTATGGATAATAACATTTTCTGCATATATGCATATTAGATTCACATTGGTGTCTTAAACAAATTTATTAATGCCCTTTGCTACTTGGTTCTTCTCTCTTTTGTACCTCAACAAGTTTATGTAGCATTTTCACTGTAGCTTTTACTCTTTTACTAGTCAAACATGTCTTCAAAAATGCTTTTCTCAAGTAGAGTCTATGAAAACATACTCTCTACGTGTGGTACAGGTAACATCTGTGTACTAATATTTTTGGGTTTCACTTGTGGGATTTCTATATATTTTACTCTTTATGTTTGTCGAGCTGATGGTCCATCAGAACCTAAAACTTCCACTTAAGTACAAAATATAATAGTAGATTGATGCGTACCTCATTTTAAAATTGTAGTAATCTAGGTAAACATCGAAACGTTGTGCATAACTAACTTTTATCGGGGACCATTTTATAGAATATGTCATGTTCGAGGTCATTCCTTCCTCCAATAGGTTTGGAATCTCTTGTGACAGGTTAAGATGAATGATCTAATGAATGAGAGTACATATAGATATTAAAACTAAGTTGCAGATCATTGACATGCCCCAAGGCATTAATCACTAAAAGCAAAAGTATATGTATATACTTCATGCTTGTTGGTATCTCCATATCTCTAAGAATACACCTTGCCAATGAAACTTGACTTTCTCTTATATCAAGTGAGTTTTTATTTATGTTATAACTATACATGGTAATTAGAAACATTTAGGGACAAGCTAGTTAAGACCATACCCCACATTGACAAATCATCTTAATGCAAACCAATAGGAAGTCACAAAGTCAAAACCCAAAAAGGATATGACAAAGAGAGAAAAGTGTAAAATTAGTACACTTTCAATAGCAGATACATGCGTAACTATTAAAAAGCATTAACAATATCATAGAGATGTCATGAAGCACTGAACCTATAAAAAACTCCAACTAGAGTGTACTACTATTTTTACTCAAGTTTTTGAGAACGCTTTTCTTGAGCTGATGATCTATCAGAACATACTTTCTATGTGTGGTAGAAGTAAGGTCTGTGTACATTTCACCTTTCTCACCTTATTTGATCCCATTTTGGATTAAGTATGTTATTGTTCAAGATGTTGCATATTTTCCAGTGTCTTTCTTTTAGCTGCTTAATTTCTTTCTTGTGTTGTAAAGCATTATGGAGATGTGTTGGTTGATTTTAGTCATTGCTTGTAGACTTGGTCATTGGTGTTTTTTTCTCACTCTAATAGGGTCACTATTTATGCTAATAGGTAGACATATTGTAACACTCCTATGTTTCTTCTTCTTCTTCTTCTTTGTCCTTCTATGGTGTGAATATTTGCAAGTCTTATGACTGATGATTGTGTCAGTTTATTTGTATCTGTGGATGTTGATGCTTTTCCTATGAGTGTTTACTTGTACAAGAGGGGGATTTACATTTTTCTGGTCTTCTTCCTCTAGCATCATTTCATAACATTTCTATTACTGTGGGAAATGAAAAGGAGAAATCTCCACTAATAACTGAATCTACCTATTGTGTGAATGCAGATAGTACTTTCTCAGTATTGGTGTCAATCAAAAGATTCAAACTCAGTTTGGAACTAGAATTCGTCATTCTGGTTGGGTTGCTCACTACTGCAAACTGCAACTAGTGTTCTTGTAGAGGTAGTATTCTGGAGACATATGTTTAACTAAGTTGTAGTTTCTTCATAAGTAATAATCAATAATCAATAAACTTAATTAAAGTTAATATAATGTTATTTTTGGAATAAAATACTCTTTAACTTTAGCAAAAGATATCCCCCAAAATACTCCCTATTGAAGTTTTTACCAGGAAAACTTCAAGTGTTTGCCTAAAAAATGACTAACCCTGATATTTGGTTATTGATAAATTTAAATGTACAACTTTGAAGTATCCCCTATTAATTAACTAGAAAAAGTATTTAGTTTTGCAATTATTTATGCATTGATATTCAAGTGTTGCTACTATTTATAGGAAAACAACAAATACCAAACTACAAATTATATTTAACTTTTAAAAAATTATATACCCTCTTTCATATTAGTTGGCATGTTTCATTTTCTAAAAGTTAATTTGACTAATTTTCAAAGCCAATGTCTATTGGCTACTAATATCACTGCACTGTAAGACTTGGTCTTATTCCTATAACATTCATATTACCATTTTTTTCATCCAACTTGTGCTTGTTTTTTCTTGTAATTTTGGAGGTAACCCCATGATAGTCGCAAAATCTTATGATAAGAATCTCCTACTTATTCTAAAGATACTACAAAAAGATTTTTTAAGCAGCAAAAATTAGGTTCATATGGAGGGTATCTATGGAGAAGTTTGCACAACTCAATATCCCTGAAATTTTTAATTAAAGATGATTTGAATAGTGGTATAAAAAGTTAGTATAGATATAAACCAGGGAATTGTAACCCAAATGTGTCTAAAAATACTTGGTCTTATGATTGAATAAAGTTTTGTTGTCTTCTTGGATTAGAATAATATTTGCAAAGTTAAAGATGATTACACTGTCAATTCTTTATTTAAATATGTTTTGAATAGTAGTTAAAAAGTTAGTACAGATATATACCAGAGACCTACCTCTGGTGAAAAAATCTTGGGGATCGATGCTAAAGTTAGAAAGTTCTCTAAGTTCTCTGTAAATGGGTACGTATTTCATATAGAAGAGTTCTCTAAGGGAAAAAACCAATAATAGTGGGGTTTGGCTGAAAGGTGATGGCGTTGTTGATTATTATGATGTTCTTCACGAGATTTTAGAACTCGATTATCATGTTGTTTGGTGAAAGAAAAAATTGGTTCTCTTTAAATGCAAGTGGTATAATCCTTCTCCTAAGTTAGGTACAAAGGTGCACACTCAGTATAAAATAGTTGAAATTAAGATTACAAAGGAGTATGCACTCTATGATCCATTTGTCATTATAAAAAATGTTAAACAAGTGTATTACACTCCTTATTCTTTGTGTAAGAATAAATCTACATGGCGGGCAGCTATAAAAACAAAGCCTATGGGTAGAGTTGTAGTAGAGGATGCATTGGATATAGCGTATCAGAATGACATTTCTAGTGTTGAAGAAAGGGTGGATGATTAATTAGCAGGTGAGTTGTAGTATAACGAACGCCTATACGAAGAATTTGATCCTTCTAAACTTAGATTGAATGTTCATGATTATGGAGAAGGAACATCCAGGGAAAATGACGAGGAAGATCCAATTGATGAAAATTAAATAAGTGCGGAAGAGTTACTTGATGAAAATGACACAAGTGACAAGGAAGAATGCATAAATGAATATGAAATAAGTGATGAGGAAGAATTGATGAATGACTATGAAATAAGCGACGAGGATTGAGTTGTATTATTAGTAGTAATGTGTTGTAACAAGGTCTTGAATTGTACTTTAGATGTTGTTTTTTATTATTAGCTGTTGTAAAAAGGTCAAATATTGGTAGTATTATGATTTGTTTTAAATAGTTTTCAACACCCTATGCTTGATCTAAGCTGTTAGTTGTATGATAGATGATTAGTCATTCGGATTATACATTCACTTCTCTTGTGAGGTCTTGGTTTGAAAACAAGTTTTACATTAAAAAAAATAATTTCACTCCATTACTTGTTTGTATAATATTATATCCACATGTAGACCTCTTGGATGTTCTTCTATCTAATATAATAATACTGCGGATTAATAGTCTTCTAGCCTTTTCTTTAGATATTTTTTCCCTTTACAATAATGGTGAATATGGTGTAATTTCTTAAGTGTTTATTTTGCCAAATTAAAGTTTGGAGGGATATCAAAATATGGGAAAGAGGTGATGTTACTCTAATCACATGTGTAAAGATTACTTTTTAGCAATGCATATGGTAGATGTGGCTTTCTTTCACTCAGTAATACAGGGAATGCAAAATTTAATTTCTGTTTGATCTATGAAACATATATGCGTAGCATAACAAAGACTAACTCCTTTTTGTGTTTATTTTGCAAGTGGTTAATAAATAATCAATGGCATCAAAAGTTCATGGTAATAGACGACATAAGAAAGGTGAAAACGAACTTGATAATCTTTCCGAAGGTCAATATACACCACTACCACCGCTACCTGTTACCACAACTCTTCAACCAGCTGATACAAATATTATTCCTCCTCCAAGGGCAACTATTTCACTATAAAATACATTTTTCATGCCCCCACCGCCCCACCAGTTCCAACACTCTTCTCCCTATAATAGTCTGCATAGTAGCTCTTCATCTGTACCTTCAACTCCATCCACACCTAGCCTTTATGAATTGAGAATTAATGGTCCCTACATATCAACACCACACTCCATTGATAGTGCTGCAGCATCTAATGCTACAGCAGCAGCTTTTCAGATTCTGAAATTTAAAGAGGTAGTAGAATATGACGGCAACGGGACGCTAATTATAGCCCCTAATGGTAATGGGTAAGCAAACCTTATGTTTTTTCATTATTTTTAAATTTTCAAAAGCTAAGATAATTTAATATAATTTTATTACAGGTTCATTCCTGCTTATGCGGGAGGACGTATAGTTATAGAAGCAATTAAACCATTTTACATAGAGTCGTAGGGTATTTAGAACGAGATTCAACTCGACATTAGAGTGCTTATGTGGAATCAGTTTATGGTATAATCAAAATCAAAGAATTTACCATTTCAGTATACTATCAATGATGCATTTACCTTTGTATCCGTCAACTCATTTCATGACTTTATATTAAACTATTTTGAAGACAAAGTGTGTATGGAATTCTTGTCATGATAATGAAATAAAATGCATTTTCAAGTTCAAAAAAGCTCAATGTATCAAAGAATACTTGTATGAGGCCCAGAGGCACTTGGAAAAACCTGGTTGGCAGAATGCTAATATGTGGGATCAGTTCTTGGAAAAATGGGATACTCCTAAATATAAGGCAAGGAGGGAATGGGTAATGGCAAATACAGCATCTCAAACGGGTGGCTCGCTGCACACTGGAGGTTCGATGAGTTTCGCTACCCAGCGACGAAAACTGGTAATATTAGCTTAAATTGCTGATTTGTTCAATTTAGTTCACTGTTCTATACCGTGACATAGTGAAGCCGTGTGGGGCTCTTTAGATTCAGTATTGTTGTTATCTTCTTATTTTTGTTCATTCGAAGTCTAGTGAAGCCGTGTGTGGCCTATTTCGATTGACTAACATTGTTGACATCTTGTTTCTCTTGTTGTTGTTCATATTGAACTTTTTAATTAGAAAAGTAAGTATTAGGCATTTGCGTTGTATGTATATATCAATAACGAATACCCTCTTATTTTTCTTCTATTGAGTTATTAACTCATTAGTACATCTATCCTATATTATTATGTTTTACAACCAAGATCGATACGTAAAGGGTAGCTTCAGAATAAAAGTGAACCATACTTAAAAAGCTACAACATTGAGATATAGCAGGAAAATTAACAATATGGACAGAGGGAGTAGATGCCTATTGGCTATGCCTTTGAATTTATTTTCTTTTTCTGGAAAATCTTGTCATTTGCTGTAGAAACAGCTGCCAAAATTTTGGGAATTTTGTACCATAATGTAGAAGTGTGATGTTTGACCTTAAAGTCGAATTGAATCACAGAGATGAATGGTGCAATACATAACATTAAGAATAAGGATATGTGAAATCAAGATATAGTAATTCTATTCTGCAAGTGAAGCTCTACAATGGCCCCTCATCTAAGCTTCTTGTTTGCTAGAGTACAACACCAAAGTCATGCCTGGCTATGATTAGTTTACCTTGTTCTAGCTACCTAAGAGCACCTACAAATATCAGGAACTCTCAAAATCCATAGCAGTAATAGTTACATTTCTATACAATAGGCAGCCACTATTTTCCAAAAGATTCATAATGATTATACTCGAGTCAGTTCCACCGTGATTCCAAATCCACAATCCCCTGATCTGCATTGGTGCAAGAAGCAAATAGGTAATAAATGATTAAACCGCTTCTCTTGTGCCTTCTATCATTATTTTCCCTTGACTCATCTCACCTTTAGTGTATTTCTAATTTTTTGGGTTGGGGGAATAGTCGAGGATAAGATAACACACTTGTGAGTTGTACTTCAAATCTACAAGCAAGACTTTTGTAAAGGAACTTTACGCTGAAAAAGAATATGTATGGTAAAATGATTGAGCACTCTTCGTTATTGTCAAAATTGACAAGTAACTCTATGCTAGGTTTCTTGACTTGCAGTAAAGCAGTTGGTTGTTGAACGGTAAAGTTCCTGTGTGTATAAGGAGGAAAATAAAGCAAAGTAATATAATGGTCCAGTAGTTGTTTAAATGCCTAATAAAATATGCTTCCATTAAGACATTTGAGAAATCTTGTTTCTATTTCGAGGAAGAAACACACAACCAACATTTTTCATAAAGGAAACGGAAGGGGGAAGAGTTAAAATATCATTTTTAAAATTATGGGGATGGAAGTCCTCAGTTACTCCCTCTAAAATTGCTCCTGGATAATTGTGAGTTGTGGCTTGATAAGAATACAAAAGGGTAGAAAGAAAACTGTGATATGATACTTCATAAACGAATTTCACAGAGAAGTTAAAAAGAAATTGTTTATGAACCTACCCCTAAATTTAAAGGCGAGATACATACTGATGTCACACATGAGAGCCCAAAACACATATAATGAAATAAAACATAATCATGATTCACTTAATTGAGAATAAAAACCATGAATGGGATAATAGCAGAAAAGTGCAATAGATTGTACAATTGATAGCCACTAGTGCAACTGTATTTTGATATATTCCCTATCAAGATTGAGCTAAGTTCATCGTAACTCCTCTAATACACTATGATTTTTTTTCGCATATTGATAGCAAATGTGCTTAGAATTTTATCTTCCTTCCCTTGTTGTGGAGAGGTACGGAATTCCCCAGTTCATAGGTGTGAAAGGTTGGCCTTGAACAATTTCAAATGGGGTAGGGGTAGACTAAAATAAATACTGGAGGGAAGTGATTAATCATGTCATGGAGCAGTTACAGCTGACTGAGGACATGACCCAGGATATCATATTGACAAATTTTAAAAACTTTAAGATCAAGAAAGTCTAATATAGGAAACTCAAATGGAAACAAAAGGATACAATAAGGTGAATAATCCATAATGAAAGAACATTAAATACTACTAGTACTACTGGTATTATAACAATGAATGGGCTTTTATCCTATTGAATATATACCTTGCCTGGTTACATCGTTCTTCATGCTTCTATACATCTATTTTCATGAAAACAAATATTACTAATAAAAGTCTTGAAATTTATATAAAAAAAAAAGAAAATAGTAATAAAAGAGGTGAAAAAAGGATCTTTAACGTTGTGATTGTTATGAAACTAACTGACTGAAAAGAATTGAAAAAAATACAACCAAACTACTACTTCTGTTGGATTTTAGTATTATCGAATCATGGACTCCATGATCTATTTGTATTAGTCTTAAGATGTTTTGGTCTGTGCTGCCCGTACATGTCTTCATACTGCATTATCTTTTTTTTTCTAAAATTTTATAAGAATAGGAAAATGGAGAAAAAGAGCGCCCTTTTATTGATGTCTACAAAGAGACGCATAGGAAGAAAAACAAGGATCATACAAGAGGAGAGTGGATCGAAACACGTGCTAAGAATGCATATGTAAGATAATAACTTTTACATACATTGTTTTGTTATTAGTCAACTTTGCTTGTTTACATACTGAAAATTAATTTTTCTTTCAGGAAGTATTTCAAAAAAGCATAGAAGAGTTGCGTCAAACCCAACCTACTTTAAAGGATGATACCATGGTCGAACCATCACCTACAAAGCTGAATAATATGTGAAAAACTATGGTAGGTGGTCCAAAGAAAGGTAGAACCTATGGGACAGGGGTTCTCTAATCATTAAGTAGTCCTTTGTTGTTTCCCAATTTCTCTTTTACTTTGCAAACTATGGAAGAAATGGAAGCGATGAAAACTTAAATTGTGGAATTAATGCAGAAATATGCATCTAACAATGCTAAATTTGATAAATTTAAGGAATTGATGAAGAAGCACATGCCACAAGTATTTCATTACGAGGAAGATAATGAATCTGATGATAATTAGATTGTAGTTATTGTTCTTTTTTTTGTGATATTTAGATGTTTAAACTATTTGATTTGATGTTTGTTTTGCGTGTTTTATGTGGTTGTATTTATAAATTTTTCTCGTGTTTGATCCTATTGTGAAAAATACAATAGTTATGTCATTTATAATCTGAAAGCAGTTTAATCTAATGCAATTTAATAATTATTTATTAAATAAGAATAATTTTAAAATAATAATTATTTATTAATTTTTCAGCTACAATGGTCGGAATATTTATAATTATTAAAAAACTATTTATTAATTTTGCAACTAGATTGGTTGAAATAATTATAATTAGTAAATAATTATTTATTAAATTTCTGACTATAGTGGTTGGAGTAATCATAACCATTAAATAATTATTTCTTACATTTCCTACTACAGAAGTTAGAATATTTAAAATTATTAAATAATTATTTATTAAATTTTTTACTACAGTAGTTGGAACAATTATAATTATTAAATATTTATTTATTGAATTTCCAACTATTGTAGTCAAAATATTTAAAATTATTAAATGATTATTTATTAAAGTTCCGACTAAAGTAGTCAGAAATATTTTTTCGACAAGCAATATTCCGACTACCATCAAGTAGTCGGAAAGTAGTCAAAATAGCATATTTTCCGAATACATTCTAACTACATTGACCGTTGGAAATTTAATGTTTTCTAGTAGTGTTGAGATATTCAATAGATCCCTAAACATCAGTTCCCGAACTATGGAAAACACTATCACTGGAGGAGTGTTAATGAGATTACGTTGGGAAGTAGCTTCTAAGGTTCTAAACCAGATCTATCTCACCAAAGAGAGTTGGATAATTGGGAGGATGAGAGGGGTACTGACACTTATGCCTTCGAAGCCTACAACAACGATAGAGCGGTTGATGATTTTATGGCACAAGAACTTCTGTAGCTAAGGACTAATATTTGGTTGCTGACTAATCAGTTCACAATAGTGAATACTGAGAAGGTAAATATAGTAGGTTCATATATTTCAGCCTCTAAAGCATATGAGTTTGACTATAAAGAGGAGCATACAGATCTTGATCGTGAATTAGAGGGTTTTCCACATAAAGCGAAAGAAAAACAAGGTCAAAACTATTATGGAGATAGATATAGAGATTATTGTAGGGAGCATGATGATGACTGGTGATGGAAAGATGATTACAAGGATAATGTAGATAGGTATGTCCCACCGGGTAGCCATGATACTGAATTGAGAATGAAGGCATTGTTGTCCAAACTGGTGAAGGGTTAAGAAAATCAGAAAATATGCATTAAGTACATTAAGGCTGATATATCAGGTCTGACTGATAATGTTGAGTCTCATTCTACTGCAATCAAATATTAGAGCAACAATTAGGTAAATGTCTACAATATTAAATCAGGGGAGATAGGTTCTCTTTCGAGTAACATAGTTTAAAATCTAAAGAATGATGGTCATTGTCTTGCTATTACCACTCAAAGTGGTAAATATACTGTTCATCCTCCATTATAGGCTGTAGATATGCCAAAGAATGATAGTATTATGGTTGATGAGACACCTGTGATGGAGTAAAAAAAGAAACAATTATTGATGTTAGTATAGGTGAGGTTGAAGGTAAGGGAAAGGTGGATGAGCCCGTAGTTAAGCAAATTCCACAGCCACTCCCTCATTTTCCTCAAAGACTGAAACAGAAGAAGGAGAAAAAAAAGTTCAAGAAATTCATTGAGATGCTGAAAGATTTAATTTTGAACATCCCTTCTTAAGGCTTTAAAGTAGATGCCTGAGTATTCCAGGTTTATGAAATAATTGGTGATGAAGAAGAGAGCGACTTGTTTTGAGGATATTGGTAAATTACAATATTACAGTGCAGTCACTTTTAAGTCTCTGGCCCAGAAGAATGGTGATCCTGGAGCGTTCATGATTCCATGCACAATAGGTACGTCTAAATTTTCTAGAGAATTATGTGACTTGGGTGAAATCATTAATTTAATGCCACGGGTTATATTCATACAATTAGGCTTGAGTCCTTCAAAACTGACTTCTATCCAATTATTGATGGTAGACCCCACAATAAAGAAACCTATTGGCATATATGTGTTACTAAATATCAACAACTTTATTTTTGGTTGACTTTGTCATTTTAGATTGCGAGGTTAACTTCGAGATGACCATCATATTCAAAAAATTGTTCATGACCACAGGTAAGGCTATGGTTTATATGGAAAAAAGAGAGGTCAAGTTTAGAGTTAATAATGAAGAAGTCACATTCAATGTCCAAAGAATTATGAAGCAGCCATCTAATATGAGGGTGGTGATGGTTTTTCATTGTGCTGATAATTTGGAGGTTTCTCTTTTATGTACCTTGATGAATTCTGAGTAATCAAGGTACCTACATCGTTTCACAATGTTAAATCAAGAGTTTCATGGAAGGAAACCCATGAACTTATACGTTAAGTTTTGAGTAACTAGATTAGCCACGTCACGCAACGAAGTTAAATGAAGCGCTGGCTGACCTGCTATTTTAGTGTTGATAGTTGTTTTTTCTTTTTTCTTTTGTAGGTACAATAGCATGAGGAAAGACCTAAAACACGGTAACACATTGCTTCATTAATAATATTACAGGTAGGAGGACTTTGTGACTAATTCATAAAGGTCATACGTCCCATGCGTGCTAGGTAAGTTGTGCTTTAAATGTTAAAGGGAAATTTTAAGGATTTTTGGGAAATTTTTTGGAATTAAAATTGTAAACATACTTATGAGATTGTAAATAGCACATATGAGTTCATAAGTAGTTCAGTAAGTGTTAGAATTCAAAGTCCAGAGAGCAGCGAAAAAGGCTAAAAAAATTAGTCCACCTACGGTGGCTAGCAATGACCAGCATATGGTACCGTAAGAGGCCAATTTTTGGGTCAAGTTGTTTTAAAAATATGGCCAAATATTTAAGCCTTTTTTACCTATTTTAGACACTTAAAACCTCAAAATTTTCTTTCCCCTCTCAAATTCAAAACTACTCCGCTCCTCCACACTTGATAAATGGTAAGAACTCAGCTTGTTCTCGGACAAATGTGTCCAAATTCACTAAGTAAGAATTAAAGATACAATTTCACTTGATCTTTTAATATTTCACTTTCGGTTCTTCAAATAAAAGGTAACATTCTTGGCTCCTAATAGTATTATAATATGCAAAATAAAAAATAAGTGACTTGATATGTTCTTTATCATACAAAATATTTAAAAATGAACAAGCTTGTCCGAAAGAGCCTTGAATTAGCCTAAAAATCCTAACGTGGTGCATTGTTCTTTATTTAAACTATATGATCATGCCCGAAACAGAAATTGCAAGTTGAAATGGTAGAGGAATGCTAGATGTTTGCATGCTAGTTAATGTTAGAAAAATTGATTCTAATATTATTGTGAATATTGGACATGTTTAGGCTGAGCATAAGCTATAGGGATGTGAAATTGATGGAAAATTTGAAGTTTTGGAATTTTGAAATTTTCTTCAAGTTTTGCAAACCCTCACTATCTTTCAGATACTAATGCTTGGTTTTTCATGTACACATGTAACCAAACGCTTCAAAGAAGAATACTACACCTTTGAGGTGAAGGAATGACTCCTTCGTGTGTAGTGGATCAATAGAGAAATACCTAGTTGCTCCAACTACAGAATCCTTGACTAGAGTGATGCGACCATAGAATAGGGCCTAGAAGCATACTGTAGTAGATACTATCATTAGAGCTAAAATAGGCATGCTATTTTCAGACCGTCCATTATGCTATCATTAGATCAATACTAGGCATACCACTTTTAAACCGTTCACAGTGAGGCAGGCGACTTACTTCTACTCATCCTAGAGCTCACCCATAAATTAGTACACCAGTACGCAGGCCGAGGATAAAGAAGGCTAGGATGGAACCGCCATAATATTTCTAGACTAAGGAGAGAGAAGATAAGAATTATGAGGGTGACGGTTATGATAATGATGAGAAGGCAGACATCTCAGGTAGTACTATTGATGAAGTGAACTCAAGATTGTGTGTAGAGGGACTTTGGTTGCTTTATAATAGAGAAAGTTTTGTGATCGAAATAGGCCAACCCAACAAGGCTATTTGTAAGGATATATAGATCGAGTTAGCTAGAGCACCATTGTTGTAGGCTTTGTTCAATAGGTATCACCTAGGGTAAATGATTAGTCCCCTAGATTATTACAACTAAGAACTGGTACGGGAGTTCTATGCCTCCTACCATACCATATTATCTTTGAAATACCTAAAGGTGGTAGGCATACAAAGTATACCCACTTATAGTATGTTCTTCTGATAGGGGTTAGGGTTGATATTTTAGCAGTGAAATCTGTCGAGTACTTTTTTGTCCTATATTATGTATATTTTACATCTATAGTTAGTGTGATCATCGTTTAAGAGTAGCGCATGACAGATATGCTATATAAAAGGCTAATTATAGTAGTAAGAGGGTAGGTTTAATGAGATAGATAGCTATTTATATTCATCTCTTAGTGTAGATGACTCTTAGATCAAGAGGAAAGGTGTTCATATAAGGGCAACATTAAATTTTAGCATACAGTTCTGGTGGATGTTAGTGCATTATCTATTATGTCAGACTGCAGTAGATAACTTGCTTTCTTAGGATGGTGCGACGCTGATTATTAGTCCTGAGTCTGGTTATGATATTGATTTTGCAACCATTATTTAATATAAGATGCATGAGCAAGCATTTAGAGAGTCAACCACACTGTCCTTTTCTTGTTTGGTACAACTGTTATATGATGGGGATGGTATGCTAAATATTCCTTGTATTTAGGTAAGATTAGAGGGGTAGGCATGGACCAAACTAGTATGATAAAGGATCTAGTTTACTTGGTCCTTACACAGAAGTCCCATACACCTCTGGTAGGGATTCCAACCTAATATGAGGTCACATCAATACCTGTGGAGCCTACTGCTAGAGAGGGAGTAAATGCTACTATTAGTATAAATTTTCAGATAGGGGGAAGAGAGACACCCCTAATATGAGTACACAGGTTAAAGGGACTCTAATTATATCCTCTTCAGTTCTACTTTCCAGTTTGGAGCCAGTTAGATCATCTGCATTTTTGCTAGCCCATCTATTATAGCTGCTGCTATAGGTATGGTTTTGAAATTCATGAGTTTTTTTAGAGCTTAGTAGATAGTTTGATAGTTACCACCTCCCAACTAGATACTATTAAGGCTAAGGTGTCATCATTGTAGAGGCCGATCTTGCCTTGGGTCTGAACAACACTTGAGGCAGTAGAAATGAGATTACAGCTTGTTTCAGGCTGAGGTGCATACTCGTATAGATACAGTTGATGTCCAAATGTCAGCGTGATTATGAATATTAAGGCACTCGATCTAGGTAAGAATAGAGAAGAGTTGGCCATACTGTAGGAAGAGATACACTTTCTCGCTGAGATACACTTTCTCGCTCATAATACTATTCTGGCCATCCCTCTAATTATAACTCCAGTTGTTCAACTATTACCTTTGTATAAAGCTAGATGGTTTGATTAGTATATGGAGAATGAGCTGACAGTCTTCATAGTTGGGACCAAGATAGGTAGAGAGATGGAGTTTTAAGATAGTATTATACCATTTAACTAGGCCCTAAAATACGATAGGCGTTATTTGAGGGAGACTAACTTTGTTGATAGTTAGAGGAATGCCAAGATAGCTATGGGCATATTCTTTAGTAGTGTGCCGACACCACCACCATGTCTGACTATTGAGATACCGCAACATAAAGATGATCATGATATAGATGCGTAGTATATCCCAGGTATATCCTCATCCCCTTGTTTTATATTATTTCCACACACTGGGATAGTGCATAGTCTTTTACTTGGGAGTGGGGTATACTATAGACATTGAGGGTTTTTATTGATGTGCTTCTTTTCTTATCGCCTACTGTATAGTTGTATAATTAGTATGTCTAGGTTAATTTTGTGTCATATTGTGTTTTGTTTTGTATTGTGTTGTGTGTTTGTATAATTAGAGATTTTTTAGTATCTAGGGCAGTTGATATGTTTTTGTTATTGATTTTTTGAGAAAAAAGATACCCCTCAAAAAATTTCCTAAACTTTGTGAATTTATATATGTGTGATGATTATGGATATTGTTATGGAATTAGGATTAGGGACATGATAATCATAGCTAACTTGTGCAGGAACTGAAAAGGTAACAACTTATGATGTGACTCTATGCTATGTGCGTGTGAGATACTACTGAGTTCCCTTTATGTGTTAAATCTAAAACTTTCCTAGTTAGTCTTTCCTAGATTTTAGGACAGTTGGTTATGAAAGGATCATAGGACGTTGTTCATATTAGTCCACTTTTAGCATAAATGACATTCCATTTGTGAATAAGTATCCCTTTATCCTAAGATTTGTTATAAGCTTTGTAGCCTATTTTTCTTGTTACACCATTCACCTTCCCATTGGTATTACAATGAAACTATTTTGGCCTTGGTCCTCTTTGGAATTTTGCACCTCAATTCAGGAAAATCACCTTAGTTGAGGGTGGCAATCTTAGGGGTGCGTAATGTAAGATAGGTATGAAGAAGGGTAAAAAGTAGAAAAATAATAGTATGACTAGGTGTTGTAGAAAAAAAAAAGAAAACATAAATAGAAAAAAAAGAAAAAAAGATAAAGAATAATCAAAACAATGCCCATCCTAAATGCCTAATAAAATAATAAAAAAGGATAAATAAGGGTGGAATATAAAGGAAATTATTGTTGAGTGGACCCAAAGTAAGTTTAGTTCCATGACATCTTAGTGACTAAATATATCTATATGTACCATACCAGTCCCTACGCCTATATTAAAAGTCGAATAAAGTCCTATAGAGATCCTAATTTGACAATCTGAAAACTAAGTAAAGACAATAAGGGAAAGCCTATGGTATTTGGAGTGCAGTGATGGACCTTCTTTTTTTAAACGTGACTATATCTTGACTATCCCTATTTTGACATGCATTATTTCATATGAGTGAGTAGGACTTGTTTGTTGTGAGGTCATATGGATTTTATTGCCAGTTTCTTAATTGTTTAGGTAGTGTAACTTTTAAATATGCATGGTTATTTGTTGCTAATGTAATGCTATATCTTGATTCTCTTGTGTCATATTATTGTGCTTCGTGTATATGCACCATTGGTTTTGAATTGTTGAAGTAGGAGAGGGTAATGTTTTTGAGCTTAAAGTGTTGATTGACTGCCTTAGATAGCTTAGAGTTCTCTTAGTTAAGTGTCGTTTTTTTGTTGTCTTACCTTAGGACATGAAAACATTCTAAGTTGAGGGTGTTGATGTTCTATGGATTTATATCACTTTTGATGCATAAAATGATGAAAATATGTATGTTAGTTAGGTTGTTTATAGATATGATATGTTTTTGATA
Source organism: Capsicum annuum (assembly GCF_002878395.1). Lineage (NCBI taxonomy): Eukaryota > Viridiplantae > Streptophyta > Magnoliopsida > Solanales > Solanaceae > Capsicum > Capsicum annuum. The sequence goes on along the minus strand of NC_061121.1, from coordinate 129,652,144 downwards.
TGTTTTTGTAGGAAATTAGGTTTTGGGAAAATTCTGGAAGAAAGGAGTAAATGTTGAAGCGTTTGGATACATAAGTGGGGACCTACAACACGTCTGTACTACCTACAGTCCGTAGGTGCCAAATATTTGAAGTCCAGAAGCTCAAAAGTGCTGAAAAAAGGACTCTATCACTTACGTAGGGAACCTATGGTCCATAGGTGCCACCTATGGTCTATGGGTGACAGAGTAGGTTTTAGAGGTGCCAAGTCTTGAGATTTCAAGATTTTTCTAAGAATGGGGGAACCTATGTGTCACCAACTATGGTCTGTAGGTGCCACCTAAGGTCCGTAGGTGGCCACTGACTTCAGTTTTCCTTTTTCTTTTTGGATTTGATTTTTCGGGTTTCCTTGTAACTTATATATACTATTTTGAAATTTTTAGTTATTTTACACACTCTACATACTTACAAACATATTTTAGACTCCAAAATTTGAATTTGATCTTTGGATTGCTATGATCTTGATGTTGGTTGATAAATGATTTAAGGACTTTGGGTTTTATTCATTGATTATCGTGATATAGTTTGAATGTCTTCAATTACGAATTCCTTAGATTTTTTCACAACAATGAGTGGCTGAATCCCTTAGCCAGGGTTATGGGAACCTTGGAAAATTTAGGAAGTACGGGAAGTGCTAAGTTGTTCTGAACTAATATTTTTGCATGTATTGTGGTTACCTTTAGTCTAATAGCTTGCTTAGTGGTTGGAAATGTTAATACTCTACCTAGTATATCAATACTTACCTCACAAGAGGAGTAGGGATTAGTTATAAATAGTCAGGATAGTAATTTGAAGATTAATAATTGATCTAGGCTAACTAGCATCATCTACTTAAAACAGTTATCTTTCATCTAATAACTTGAGATTAAAAAGGTAATAATTAAATAGGATCAACGATAAGAGATAGTAATGCAATATCTTGAGACTCAAAAATTAAAGGTTGAAATCTACCAATGAATTCACAAGATAGTTGATGGTACATAAATTATAAAATTTTGCATACATAATATCGAGTTGGTTCAACAAAGCATGATAAACCTACTGATTTAAGAAGCCAGGGGGATCATGCTGTATCTTGTTTGATGATTCGTAGATGGCTACAATGGACCAGGTCCCTGGATGTTCAAGGCAATTGTACAATTGGTATATATCTACACAGTTTTGTCCTCTTGTGTAAGAAACTATGTAGGATCTTCTTATACTATTAATGCCACCTGGTCCAATAGCATTTCAACACTAGTCATCACTCAACTATAAAAGGAAAATAATGTTTCTTTATTAATCAATTTTTGCCAATCTGGAAAGATGAAAAGAGTAAAAGGCAAAAACTCAATATTCAAAATTGCTTAAGTTCTCATTTATTATTTGTGTCAAAATTGCAAATGTTCTTGAGTCTAGTTTGAGTCTTGAATGAATTACTAATTCTATAAGACTCATGATCTTTTCTTTATGATTTGAGAGTGGCTTAGGTAGAGTTATCTAAGTTTGGTACAATTAGAGTTAATTAGTTTGATAGAGTCTTGCCAGATCTGTCAAGTTGACTTGAGTAGAGTTATTAAAAGTAGAAGGAACCTAGAGTTCGGTTCATTAAAGTATGTAATCAAGAGTTTGAGTATAGTGGATATTAGAGAGATTTTAAGGGAAATCAATGGTTTTTCCTCCTAGATTAAGGGGGTTTAAACAGCAAAACATGTGTTGTTTAAGCTTCCTGCACTATGTTGAGTTCCTGGTTCATTTACTGTATTTTTTCCTGTGATTTATTTTGAAGGACCTGGTCCATCATTGTGTGGTGCGACCCACAAGGTTCCAAAAATTGGTATCAAAGTAAGAACCCTCTAAGAGGTCCATACCGAGAGTGATTCGGTTAGCATGGCTTCTCCACCTCACTTGGAAGAAAGGCAATGTACCACTAGACCACCTAGATTTAGTGAAAAATATTATGGGTGGTGGAAAACCTTGATATTTTACTTCATTATGGTTGAGCATAGTGAGTTGTTGGACATAATTCTTGATGATCCTAATGTTCCTGTTAAATAAGTCAAAGAAGAATAAATAAATAGAATGGTTGTTAAAAGTAGGAGAGAGTATGATGATGGAGATAGAAGGAAAATTGAGAATAATTAAATGTCCATGAAATTTCTCGTTTGTCGTATAACATCTAATAAATATACTAGGATCTCAGATATGAAAATGCCAAAGAGATCTAGGATTGATTGAGGAATGGTCCTGAATATACTACTGATGTCATAGATTCTAATAAATACATGCTTACCACTTAGTATGAAACCTTCACCATGAAAGAAGAAGAAACTATCCAAGAAATGCATACAAGATTAACTTCTATCAATAATGAGCTTCACTGCTTAGGAGAAGTGATTCCATTTTACAAAAAAGTGAGGAAGATTCTTGGCGTTCTTCCTAAGTCCTGGGTGAGCAAAATGGATTCTATAACTGAAGCAAGAAACCAGAAGACGCTCACTATGGATGAATTGATTGGAAACCTAAAGACTCATGAGCTCTAGAAGCAGCAAGAGCTAGAGAAGAAGGAGGTTAAAAGAGAAAAATCTTTGGCATTGAAGGCTTCAAAACATGATTTAAGTGAATATGGTACTAATGTTTCCTATTTGGTAAATATATTGTTAGAGCCATGAAGAAGAGTGGTCGGTTCCAAATGAAAGGAAGCAACAGTAAAAACGGAAAAATTATTACGGTGTGTCACAAATATAGGAGTCCTCACAAATTGGATAATCAGGAGTATCTCAAGACTGAAGGATACAAGGGAATTAATAGGGCCTAGGTACCTGAAAATTAGGAAAGAATACTGCAGCTGAATATGTAGTAAAGCAAGCTCTAGAAATATGGGAGATTTTTCCGGTGAATCTAATGAAGATGAGAATTCTGGATATGTGTCTATGTTAGTAGTGGAAGATAGTACAGTTATATATGATTCCTTGTTTGCCTTTATGTCCAATACAGAAGATGAAGAAGAAAAAAAAGGTAACTCTTTATGACATTAAGGATAACCTAGATAACTACAGTGCTAGGAAGATAAAAAGGCTTGTTAGTATTGATAGATTCTATGTGTAAACTTACTAATTAGAAGAATGCTTTAGAAGAGAAGGTAGAGAATTAAGAGAAGGTAACTCAAAGCCTAATGAATTCAAGTTTTTGAAAAAGGTAAGGAAGAACTTTCTACCTAGATGGGCCAATAAGGATTTAATCACACCATTTTCCTCATACTGGGAACTCTAGCTCAAATGGGTCCCCAAATCAATCTTGTGATCATGATTCTACATATGAGAAAAGGTATTGCAGTAAGGAATGGGTTGTTCTTATTTCAACATTTGAAGTTCTGACTGGATTCTCTCTCTCAAGATACTTGAAGGTGGAAGTGCCTCATTTGGAAAAAGATAATTTCAAAGAACCTGGTCATAAAGGAATTCATCCTAGAAGAAGAATCTTGAGGGAATATGAGTGAAGTAAAATGAGTGAAGTAAAGTCTGGGACCTGGTCCTCAGATCTATTCTAAAGAGAAAATTAAGACTGATCTTGATCAAAATACCCTGACCTAAAATTTGAGCCAGCGTCTATCCCAAAACTGGCTATGTCAAGTAGACAGGTATCCATAATAATGTAGGTGCATGTTAATCTAACTCAGTATCATAACTTTGCAGGTATACACTCATGGGGACAACATAGGAGGAGAATAGTTGAAATAAACACAAGTTGAAAATTCACTCAAGAATGATAGGAGCCTGGTCCCATCTCCCAGGTTAGTACCAAGTAATAAGCCTTCGAATTTCATCAAATTTTTGTTTGATAATGCCACATGTTTTCTCCAATATGAACCAAAGCTTTCAATTCAAAAACAAATGTAAAGAGTTGAACCTTCAGTGATTAAACACGTCAATTCAAAAAGGTATCTCTTAAATGTCAAATGGTTATCTCTTTATTTACAAAATCAAAACTTTATATTTTATCCTCTTCTTAATCAACTTATAGTATTCTTCTTAAAGTTTTCCATGCTTAAAATTAAATTAGTCCTATTTCGTTTCCTCTCACAAATGATTCAAACTGGCAAAAATTCCATCATGTTCAAACCCTTTGAAAGAATTATCCTCTAATCCTCCTAAAGAATGACAAAGTGTCTTACCCACCATATTTTTCCCTAAAATTCCTAAAACAAAAAGTGAAACTGCTCTTGTCAAAATGTTAAGCTATAGTGGATATCCTGATAAGTTAGCCTTGGAAGTTGACTTAAATAAAGTATTTGGCTCTCCAATTGACAAAGAAAGTCCTTAATCTGAAGGACCATTTTCCTCGAAAAAACCTAGGTCATCCAATGTTTGGCAAATTGATGTCCCCCATGCCCCCTTCTACCTGAGTCCTAGTGTGTCAGTTTCTTATGCCAGTCTCTGTTGTGGCCTTTGTAAAAAAATTATTCAATGTTTTTATGGTGTATTGTACTGGTGATAACAATGAATGAATTTCTACTCATGTTCCTCATCTATTTAATTTATTTTAAAGATATTTTTCATGATTAACTATTGCCCTCGTGGCCATGAGTTAACAAACCTGTACTTATATTTAATCTTGGTTTACTATTTTCACTTTTAAATGATTCCAAAATGGGGAATGCTTACTTCTTGTGTAAGGACTAGGTATGTGTGTTCGTATGTTATGGCACCAGATGAGGTGCATATTAACAGGGGGAAGTATGATAAAAAAAGTAACCGGAGGAATAAAATAAGTTGAGTTTTTTCTACAAATGACAAAAAAGGACCAAGTCCTTATCTTGTATGATGAAGAAATCATGGTGTCCCCTGATAGGGGGAACACTTATCTTCAATAGTGGTAATCACACTTATTAAATGTGATGAATGTGTATTGATGCTCAACACTCCTTGGTTGGTTTGTCATTATCTAAAAGAGGGAAAATTGATATATCTTGTTTTGACAATGAGCTGATGACTACAAGGGACCAGCTCCCTGGATGTTCAAGGCAATAGTACAGCCGGCAGGTGTCTGCACCATTTTGTCTTCTTGTGTAAGAAACTGTCCAGGTGCAGCTTAGACTATTAAGGACACTCGGTCTAATAGCATTTCAACCTTAGTCATCACTCAACTAAAAAATGAAAAACATGCTTCTTTATCAAGCAAACTTTGCAAATCAAAAATCTTTAAAAGAATAAAAGTCAAAAAATCAATATTCAACATTGCTCAAGTTCTCAATATTGTTTGTGTCGAAATTGCAAATGTTATTGAGTCTAGTTTGAGTCTGTAAATGAATTACTCATTCTATAAGAGTAATGATCATTTCTTTGTGATATGAAAATGGCTTAGGTAGAGTTACCTAAGTTTGATACTGATTAGAGTCAATCAATTTTGAGAGAGTCTTGGCAGAGTTGTCAAGTTGAGTTTCTAGTAGAGTTATTACAAGTAGGAGGAACCTAGAGTTAGGTTCATTGAAGTTTGTAATCAAAAGTTTAATTATAATTGATTTTTGAGAGCTTGTCAGAGCAAGATATGGATCAAGAGTTTGATTATAATTGATTTTGGAGAGCTTGTGAGGGCAAGCTTTAGTTTTTCCTCCTGAAGTAAGGGGATTCACACATTAAAACCTATGCTCTTTGAGATTCCTGCACTGTGTTGTGTTCTGAGTTCATTTACTATATTTTTTCCTATGACTAACTTTGAGGGATATGGTTTTCAACTGATTACAACAAAAGTTGAGTTTTGTTACTTATTTGAGATTACTACTACAAAACCCCATTTACTTTCCACACTGCTCATTCATTCCAATAAACGCAAAATATAATTCTGGATATTCCCTGTAGATTCGGCCCCAACATAAGTTGGGATACATTACATAACAATGAATACTTTATCTTCTATTAGAAGTGTAGTTTGGGTTTTATTCACATTAAGTGTGGCATCAAAAGAATCACCACACACCATCTTATTTTGACTTTTATTTAGGTTTACATCTTTAAACTATCTAGCCTTAATTTGATCAAGGAATGTCGACCTTACCTCTAAACTATATAATGATCCATCCCTTTTAGAAACACCAAATTGCATGAACAGTGATGAGAGATTTTGAATTAATCTAGCCAAAGATGTCATTGAAACCCTTAAGCAAACCAAACTATCCATGCTTACAAATCTCTAATTGAATGCATATACTAACATATTGTATTTTCTTGAATAATATAGAATGGTCACATCATAATCCTTTAATAATTTCCTCCATCCTTCCTTCTTCCCACCACCTATCTCAAGCTTAAATATTTTTGGGTGAAATATGTTGCAAGCAATGATGGTCGATAAACACTTCACACTTGACACCCTAGATCTAATGTATCCATATATTGAGTTCTAAAACCACTATTGCCAACTACAGGTCATTGGTCGGATAACTTGTCTCATGAGGCTCCGATTTCCTTAAAGGATAAGTAATCACATTCCTATCCTGCATTAACACAATATATAAACTAGAACATGGAGCATCACAAAACATAACAAAGTCTTTACCTTCAATTGGCAAGGCAAAAAATAAGTCATAGTTAGAAGACCCTTGAGCTCTTAAAATCTCTCCTGCCCTTGTCACACCATACAAATGACACCTCCTTCTAGGTCATCTTATCAAATGAGTGGCAATAGAGTTATAGTTCTTGACAAACACGTGATAGTAACTAGCAAGAGCCATAAAGCTTCTAACCTCAGTCATAGAGCTAGGTCAGACCAAACTTTTGAAAACCTCAATCTTCTAGTGATGTAGCATCACCTACTTTTTTGAAACCCTAAGACTCAAAAAGGCTGAAAACTATCAAAAATTCATATTTAGTGAGTTTAGCATAAAAATTCTTCTTTTTTAAAATCTCTAAATTATACGAAGATGATCAGCATGTTACTCCTTACTCTTGTAGTAAACCAAGATATAATCTATAAGATAGTTACAAACGAATCCAAGAAGGGATGCAAAATACAACTCATCAAACTTATAAAGGCTGTCGGCATATTTTTCAATTCAAAGGATATCACCAAGAACTCATAATTCCTATACCAACTCCTGAAAGCTTTCTATGGCATATCCTCTAGCTGAATCATCAACTAGTAATTACCAGACCTGAAGTATATATTGGAAAAATAAATCACACTGCACTTGGTCAAAAAGATCATATATCTAAGTAAAAGGATACTTATTCTTAATAATATCCTTCTTCAATCCTCTGTAGTCAGTACACATTCTCATGCTACCATCTTTTTTATTAACAAAAAACACTGGAGCAACCCTAGGCAAAGTACTATGAAGAATCAATCCATTATAAAGTAACTCATGCAACTGGGTCTTGAGTTCTCTCAACACAGCCGAAGCCATTCAATTGGGAAGAACAAAATTAGGCATGTACCCTACTCTAAATTAATGAAAAAATAAATTTCTCAATCGGAGGCATTCCATGAAAATCTATGAGAAATACCTCCTAAAATTCTAACACTATGG
>NC_061121.1:129584725-129641603 GCF_002878395.1 Capsicum annuum | reverse complement strand
TCCATGAAAATCTATGAGAAATACCTCCTAAAATTCTAACACTATGGCAACTAACTCAATGCATAGGGTCTTTGGACTATAATCCTAAATATGTTCCAAAAAGTCAAATTCCACCTTCCAATTAACTTCTTTATCCTAATAAAATATATAATTTTCATAGGTCCCAACTTATACACGCCTTCTCATTCTAACTTATCCATCCCAGTCTTGAGTCATATTTTTAACATTACAATTAAAAATAGCATATTTAAATAGTCTAGTATTTTTAGCTCTAGACCCATAAAAAACTGGGCTATTGAATTAGATTTCAAATGCCACAAGTCTCGCTTTAATTTGATAACATGATAAGAGGTTATGAAATTTTTTTGAAGTGTCGACTTAGGTAATGACTCATTAATAGATTTAATGAGTCATATTGTGGAGTTATTTGCATAACAGTGATGACCCTTAGATTTCAGCCCAGTGATAATGACCCTAACTTACGACTCATTACCAATGCTAACGAGTTTTTTGGAGGGACCTGTTGTCACAATAGAAAGAAAACTAGGAATCTTATCTCAGACCACGATCACTCATAACGACTCAGAATCAAACCTAATGATTTACTAGGAGGGAGAGTTGGGATAAAATTGGAAAGGGCTCAAAACTCAGGACCTTAGGTCACGACTTGTTACCAATTGTAATAAGTCATTGGGTCAGTCGTGACAACTGGAACCAAAAATTAAAAAATAATTTTATGAAGGGACTTTATGTAAATTTCGATCCTTTTAATCCCAAGCACACATTTTTGGGCACTCTAGCATCATTTATTAAGGGATTAACTTACCCTAACATCTTATAAGCTCCAAAATTATTATACTTAGGAAAAAAGATGTGATTTTCTTCTTTTCTAATGCAAGCTAGGGTTCCTCAAGATCCAAGAAACTTCTTAAGAAATTCACTTCCATGTATGTGTGATTTCATCAATGGATTCCTTCCATCTATTGAGTCCTAAAACACCCCAATACTCATTTATATGTTTTCCTCAAGTTGTGTTCCAAGTAAAATATGAGTTTTATTTGAACTATTTAGTTTATTATGATTAAAAAACATAAGTACATGTTTTACCAATCGAAATAGCATCTTCCATTTTCAAAACCATGAATTCCCTTATAATGACATGTTGTGGAGTCCATTGGTTTAAATTGTGAAATTTCTCTTAATATCAGTTAACATCTTCATATGAAGAACTGGTGGGCTATTAATACCTAATATCGATGAATTCAGTTATATCTATCAGTTTTTATGTTATTAAGTACTTCAGTTTTTATAGATGTATTGTTATGTAGAGAATACCATGACTTGAGCATATCAGTTATCAGTTTATGTGTCAATTTATTTGTTAGTATTATTCAGTTAGGAGTAGTACTTAGCACCAAGTGAGTATAGGGATGGAGGCTCGCCCATTAGTCTGGCTTGAGACTATTAGTAATAGTCCCTAAGATCCCAAACTACGATGCCACTATAGGTTATAAGGGGTCATTAGTAAGTTTATAATTGATACCCTATTCCTTTAGGACATCAATTTAGTGGATCCACGCCATCCAGTGTTCATACCCTTGACATGATACTAATAGCCTTCCAACGTGGGTTACAAGGTGAACCATGATTTTTCTCAGATTGGGGTATGTCAGTTATAGTTAGCTCCTAAAGTACACAGTTTACAATGCAGTTCATGTTTCAGCTTCAGACTTTACATGACCTTGCTTTTAGATATACAACTTATTCAATACATGTTATTATGCTCGGTCATGAATTAAGATTATCATTGTTTATGTGCATCCATGTTTAGTTTATGCTATTTAGTTCCCCACCCTACATAGTCAGTATATTCAAAGTACTAATTGTTTACTTCTTCACTCTATATTATCTTATAATATGGGTTCAGGCTCTTAGTAATCCAACTACACTTAGCACGCTCTCGTGCTACATTTTGTAGCAACTTTTGGTGAGTCCTCATCTTTCGAGGACAAGTTATCATTTTATTATTTTCTTGTCTATTTTTTTAGATCTAGAAAGTTTTATTTAGTTGGGGGCCTCTCACAATAACTCACTATTAGTAAAGGCTTTTAGACAAGTGTTTCAATTTTTAGTATGGTTTTAGTCAGTCACTCATATGTCTAACTTTTGGTCATGTTCAGTATTTCATAATGACTATTTGATTAGTTGTTTATTTTAGTTTAGCTTTTTCCTATGATGTTATTAATATCTTTTAGTATTTGTAGTGTTTACCAGGCCATAGGTTAGCTGGCGGTCACTTGTGACTCTAAGCACTATGTTGTGACTAAGGGGTATTCTAGGTCATGAAGAACTTGGTATCAGGGCATATAGTTTAAAGTGTCCTATGGTGTTTGAAAGCCATATTTAGTAGAGTCTTGCTCATGGGTGCGAAGCATTCCATTCTTCTGGGCTTGAGGCTATGAAATATTTTAGAAAAGTCTCATTTCTTTCATCATTCATGTCGTATGATGGAGCGTAAGCTCTATTAAGCTTTTTCTTCTAACATATCCTTTACCCATTTACAAAAATATGCCTCCCAAAAGGGCTAATAAAATGAGAAATAAGGACCATTCAACACCACCACCTATTCCCAAACACCCTCTTGAAGAAAAGGTGTCTCATGATAATTTAGGGTTACTTTCATAATATTGGCCCAATCTATGGTTCCTAAAATAAAAAAACAAGTTATTGCCATAGCCAACCCAATAATGAATAAAAAAATAAATAGGAACTGGAAATGCACACGAATGAATCCCCTTGTGTTAATTCGATCCACACCTGAGAAGGATCCCAAAGAATTTTTTATAGTGTTAGAAAATGATTAACATTATGGGTTTCACCTTGAGTAAAAGTTCTGATTTAGATTCTTACTAATTGAATTAGGTTGATTACACTAGGGTTAAGTAGTTGAAGGAAGATAGAGGTGTCAATGCTGGGCCTATAGAGTAGGATGAGTTTGGTACTACCTTTCTAGATAGATTCTTCCAAGTTGAGATGATAAAAGCCAAAGTGAAAGTTTTCCTAAACTTGAATTAGGGCATCATAAGTGTTAAGGAGTATTCACTAAAGTTTACTCAGTTCAACAGGTATGCTCTAAATATAGTTGCTGACTTTTGGGCCTGAATGAGAAAGTTTGTATCTGGTTTTTATTACGATATGATTAAGGAGTGTAGGACATATATGTTGATTAAGAAAGTGGACCTCTGTAGATTGATTTTTAATGCTTAGTAGATTAAGGAAGAGAAATCAAGGAGAAGGACAAGGAAAATAAGAAGTCTAGGACTGACCATTTTAATTTCTCTCAACAGAGGTTAGAGGGAAGAAATCGTTCTTAATTCTACTTGAAATCAACAACACCAACACCATCACCATCTAGTGCTCCAGTGCCTAAGTTTATATAGGATACTCATAATAGGCAGCCAAGCTCTATGTCTTAGGGACATGAGTAATGGTTGCACTAATCTAGTCTATAGGAGATGTCGTAGGAACCACAATGGAGCATGCATGGCTGTCAATGATGTCAATTTTTTAAGTATGGCACTATAGACATAGAGTAAGGGACGTCCTCTGGTTGCTTAGAAATGTAGAAATGATTGACAATAGAGTTAGATTAAAACTTTTATTGTTCAGTAAGTCGCCCGACTTAGCAGGGTGCCACCATTGGTGCTATTAGTGGACAATGACAAAATAGGCTTTATTTCAGACTTAATAGGATCAAGAAGGTTCTCCTGGTATGGAAACTTGTATGTTACAAGTCTTTAACCTTCATGTATATACATTATTAGATACTGGAGCTAAATTTTCCTTCATGACTTCCCATATAGTAGTAGATTTTTGTGTCATCCCCAAAATTCTTGAATATCCTTTCTCAGTTTCTATAACTAATAGTAGATCTACAATAGCCATAAGGATATATAGAATTTTCCCAGTTATAGTATCCCAGAAAGTCACCTTGGTCGATCTTGTAGAGTTAGAGATGATCTTGTATAGTTATATCTTTGCCTTCTCTACCTTCTAGAACCATAGGTCTATCCTACTACTATCTGTGGAAACCATGTTTCCCCTGAGGACACTCTCTCTTGAAGTACCCCATAACACCACATCTATATCAACTTAGATCTAGGAAAGTCAAGATAGCAGTTGAATTCGAATCCATTTGGATTCTTACAATTGAGGGTTGTTGAGTGGCCCTTAACTTTCCTACGGTAAAAGCTTATTGAGTATACTAAATAGGGTGATCCATATAGGTTGATGGCAATAACCTCTAGAGAAAGAACCACTAATATTACGTGTGTTATGAGATTCTTTTGCTAAAATATTAGTCTGGACAACCAACTTTTCTCCTTCTTCCTTCTTCATATAATCAAAAATATAATGATAGTACTTTATAGCATATGTCATATGCAAACATAAAACCTACAAGTCATTGTTTAAACCTTTAACAAACAATTGGATCCTCTCTTCTTCAAGCCATCAATTGTCCGTGCTCATTATTTATCAATTGATCAACACTTATCATCTACTCATCATGTAAAAACTAACCCTCAAATATAAACTAATCATCCTTTATCAAGTAATCATTACTTATTGGCAAATCATAAGTTATCAACTAATCCTTATATATTGACTAATCATTATTTATCAACTAATCGTCATTTATCAATAAATCACCATTTATCAACTAATCATTAGTTATCAACGAAAGATAACTACTAGAATCCATTCTTATCATGTCACATTATAACCATTTCCTCATTTTCCTACTTAGCTACAATCCTTGATATCATTATACCATAATAAGTGTGTCATTATTGTATAATGTACATATACGGACTCAAACTGGTAAATATAATCAATGATATCATTATCAATATAATCCTTAATATCATCACCAATATTAACATCAATTCCATTAATACCATAATCAATATCATCATCAATATCATAGCTATCCCCGTACCTATACTAGGTATCAATAATCGATATCATTGTCATTACCTAAACTTTAATCGGGAATCATATCATTATTACCATGACTGGTATCATAATTAATAGTATGATTTCTAATATAGTAAGTATACATGATCATAACATAATTGATAGAATAGTTTATAATATAACCAATAAGCATGGTCTTTAGTATAATCCATTGCACAATCATTAATAAAATCATTAAGCATTCTCATTAGTAAGATCACTAGCATAATCGCTAATATAACCAATACGCATCATAACTGCTAATATAGTCAATAGGTATGATTGCTTACATAATCCATAATTATTATAAATTGCATAGGCAATAACTTCATCAATAGCATAGTCAATGACTTATTATTTATCATTAACTTGGTCGATGGCTTATTCATGGCATAATCTATAGCTTATTCATAGCATAATCTATGGCATAATTGCTACTATAGCCAATAATCATACTCTCTAGAATAATCAATAGCACAATCGTCAATGTAGCCAATAAGTATGGTCATTAACATAATCAATAGAAAAATCACTAGTATTGTTATAAGATATATTAATTATGATAGGCAATAGCATAATCACAATTATAGTCATTAGGATGATTGGTAACATAGTCTATAGACATCATAAATAACTTGGTCAATAGCTTACCTAATGGTCTAATCAATGGCTTAACAAATATCATACTCAAGGGCTCAATCAATAGCTTATTCAGTAGCTCAAACAATGAAAGATTCAATTGCCCATAATAAGCTTAATTAGTAACCTATTCACAGTATAATCATTAAAAATTACTTCCAGCGTCATCCATTATAGCCAACAAGTACCAAGGCATCTAGATATGACCGTAATAAATATTTCCTTGATATACACAAACATATAAGAGGTCTTCAATAACTTTAATAAGTCTTTGACTAAGGTTGGTTGAAGATTCTACTTTTAAATACCCAAAATCCTATATCAAGAAATATCTACCACGGACAAGGATAAGGTATTTAAATTTTCTATTAGATATTAAACAAGCCGTAACTAGCCGAATGATAGCAATTTCTCCTAAAATAGAGCAACTAAGTCAATTCCACCTAAGGAAATGACAATTTGGGTAAGTTTCATCTTAAACTCAAGTGACTAAGGCAATCTCCTCAATGATTAAGTACTAAAGTATATTCATCCTAAACAAGAGGGTCAACTACACCTAAGATATCACAAACTAGTGTAATGCCCAAAACTATATCAAAAATAGCCTAATAGGTCCAAGTAATTAATGTATTGAAATTCAGCACACCAACACCTAAAACCCATCCCAAATCTAGCACAATATCATAAACATACTATGAATTAGCTCAATCTAACAAGGGATAAAACCTAGCCTACTTGGGCAGTAAAGAAAGCTTAAAAAATCTACTAAATCACAACTTTTTTCTATTGAGAAGCTTCCGCAAGATGCCTAGCTATAAAAATAACATTCTACTCATCAATACGAGAATAATGATACCCATATCTCACTATTGTTCTTTGGGTCCAAAAATCACACCAAAAATCCATTAGGTTCTTATTTATGAAAAATCACATTTTTGAAACCAATCCAATGTTCCCTCATGGTCAAGGGGTCATTACCCTCAAGAATGGGTGAAATCCAAGCTAATTTGTGGGTAAAAACAAGACTCCAAGGTTATGGGATTTTTGAACAAGAAATGGAAGATTCTACCATGAAAAGGGTGAAATCTTACCACAAATCTGATGATAATCAAATAAACAAGTGTTAACAAGATCTGAAATTTCTCGTAAGCCTCAATTACAAGCTATCTTACCATTTAAGGTTTTAGTCATAATAAAATGGATAAAGTAATGGAAAAAAGGGATAAAATAGGGTACTTATACCCTTTCCAGGTTTTTGGGTGTCGTTATTATAACTCCAGACCCGTGATCGCAATCCACGGCATCAGGGGTACAAGTTGCGATCATGATATTTCCCCATTATTATTGTGATACTGATACAAGAATGACAAGGAGTCCATGAAATCATACCCTAAAATAGTCTAATAATCTTAAGGATCCGAGGACCTTCTGGAGACCACTCTCGGATTCACTACAACAACAACAAGAATGAGACGAAATGGTATGTTTCAACACAAAAACAGCCACCCAAACTAAGTTAACAACACGAGGTGATGAACAAGATAACAAAACAACAATGTCAGCCAATAACACCACAATGACAAGAGTAGGAAATAAGAACAAACACTACAAGCATTACAAGAAATAAAAGGATAGTTAGTGAGACAAAGATTATTAGAAGATTCAAAACCACGTGCATATCACATACTAACACCTAATGAATGTAATAATCGATGCTACACTCTTATGGTGACCTTTAAGATAATTGACTCTCCTCAACAACCATAGTTTCCAAGCAAAGATCAATACTAGATTTTCCAAGCCCTAATCTACAATGGCTATTCAAAGCCCTAACTAAGACTACACTAAGGTGGTCTACTTTCAAGAGAGAGGATTTTCAATGTTTCATTCATTAATCATTCATAAACCAAAGAGAGAAGACATAAAAGAGATTATATATAGCCTTATTACATAATTAGTGACAAAACAACTCCAATGCCCTTAATGAAGGAGGGGTGGCCATGGAGTGTCAAATGGACAAGGCTAAGTTAAAAAAATGCTCTTAAGGCTACGAGACCAAAAATACCTTTAATAAAGGGAACCAAAACTGTGAACCTTCAAATGTGGTCCAAACCCATGAGTCCTCAAGTCTTCAAGGCTCCAAGCATTCTTCCACATATGGGTTTGTTTGCTGGCATGCTCAAAATGACCCCTTCAAGTATGATCTCATGCTATCTATGCGACCAAAGATTAATTTTTCACATAGTGACTTTAAATCATATCATTGAAAGCTAAGGTGGCCATTTGACTTGTATCATCCCCCCTTCTTGAAAAGGATTCGACCTCAAATCTTTACTTTACAAAACTAGAGAATGGAAAAACAACCACACCATCCTTGTGGTATGAAGGTTAGGATTAGCACGATAATAAACATCATCACTCCAAGGTAGTACATACTTAAAGTATAACCAAGCATCCTTTGAAGGGAATATTTAAAACATAAGGAAATATGTACAAAGGATTTTGTTATGGGATTCACCAAGAATGATATTTTGCTTGTCATGTAGACCAAGTAACAAGTTGGGTGCACTAACATCACCATTTCCATATTTGGCACTAGGGTCAAACGGGAAGCGTGGCCATAGACACGGGTCTAGATAACACTCCCCTTTCCTATGGTTTCCATCCAAACTAAATAGTATACTCTATACAATAGATACACATCATCCAAAACAAATAGAGAGTAGAGAAAGGTATCTTTCAAGTTGACTTCTACTAAGGTGACCTTATGTGTGTACTCATTACAAGTTTCCCATGCATCACCATGAGTACTCTCAACAATAAAGTCACACAAAGTAGAAGAAGGAGTAGCTTCCAAGGCTATACATTCCTTTCCCTTAAGAGTACTCTCATCTTCCAGGAAGAAATTTCCATATTTAGAAAGAATGTTGTCACACCATAATAGGTTAGCATATAGGATATAGCCTCCAAGGAAAGATATCCCATCTTTTTCAACACTAGGATCATTAGGACTATTTATATCATCTTCAAACAAGACATTATATATAAAGAATGCATGATCAACCCATGGGCAGATTTGAAACAAGCAAGTTCCTCACTCTCTAAGAGATCAATATCAAGTTTCAAAGTGGTTTCAAGCACAAGGTTATCCCAAGAATAGCTCCTGGGTTCACTCCCCTTTTGTTGACCAACATTTTCAAGTACTTCACTCACTTGAGTTCCAATAATGACATCACACACATACTCAAGTGGTGGTAAATTTTCATAAATAAATTGATCAACACCAATTACACAAGATGATGTACTTCCGTTTAACTTACAAGAAGGGTTAATTTGGTCATCGATAGGATCAACTATTGTATCCACACTCACAACATTTACATCATCAACAAAAGGTAAAGAGTCATTCACATGCATAAAATTGTAAGAGTTAGCTATTTTACCTTGATGTTCTTGAGTAGACTCTCCTTTGCCGTGCATTGAAGGTCCTCCATAAGCTTGGGCAACATCTTCACTTCGGTATTGATCTTTTTTGCTTTCCTTTTGGTACCTACACCAATGTCCTTAGAAATACAAAGTCATACAATGTTAGCTCGGTTTGGTGGCAGTCCCCTAACTTTACTCCACACAAACTGTCCTTTTTCTGTTCTTGGATTACCACCTTGCACACTCTGCCTCCTCTCAATCTTTTGTCTCTCATCTTTACTCAGATTGGAGTAGGTAAATAATTATCTTTGCGATCCTGGCAGAATGTACTTCACAAGGCGATTTCCCCATCGGTCTCTTACAATATAAGGCTAATTTTGCACATTTGGAACTTTTTGTGGTGTAAACCAATTGGCACCTAAGCATACATGATCATAGGTCAAGGATATAATATCGTAACATACCTCGTCATGGTATTCAAATTGGGAGAAGGAAACTTTGACCCTCTAAATAACCTTAAACCCATCCAAGAAGTATGTAACAAGTAAAGGCTCTCGAAATAACCCTATGTTGTCAACCATGGATGGAAATATGTAGTTTCAATAGTACCTATAATTTAACACACCAAGGCAGCCCGATATCCCACAAATGGTCACCTTTTTGGAGTGTATACTCCTTCTCGGATCAACAGTAAGGCACATAATTACTTATCGATTTTATAGATTCATATCCTTTTTTTCTCATGGGGAAACCTCTACTATATCTAGGATAACCATTCACACCATGTCAACCATAATAAGAAGTACTCTAGGTGAAGAAAATAAATTTTCACACTCACCACGTGTATTCTCAACATAGCTCTCATAAGCTTTGTGAATGAAAGGGTTATACCTAACACCAAATCTAGGTTTGGAGTGGGAAGTATAAGACTCCTCACATGCCCCAACGTAATAAGAACCATCAGGAGGTCCTACATCATCTCTAAATGCACCATAAGCACCAGGTACATCATTTCTTTTATTTTCACCCGTAAAACTGTGTCCCTCAAATCTGCCCAGGTTTTGATCATGACTATTTTCATAGCCTCCATAATACCCCTCAAATTTGTAGCCACAAAGCCCCTCACTACAATTATATTCTCGCATGTTGTAGCCACAATAATTCCCAGCTATCGAAGACATGTTCCCCTTATATAACCTTTGTACCTACACAATGAACAAACAAGATTAGTAGTAAAAGATTCTCACCAACACTTCTATACACTAACCTTTGTGATTATCACAATTGGACCAACGAATATTGGAAGTTGCTTATATTCCGGGAGTCAATAGAATGTCTATTTTACTTGGTGGCCGGAATAGATTCTTGTTTGATTGGCTCAAGACACCCAAAAAAAAAATTACTTACAAACTTGAACAAAGAATTACTAGATTCAAAAATAATAAAAGCATAAAAATAAGGCTAACATGAAGACATGAACACAAAAACTAACTTACAATCTAGTAGAGGAGTACCAGCTTGTCGATTAATTATTAGAGTCAACAAACAAAACTAGGAATCAATAATAAGAAACTAAGAATCTGAAATTTTGATCCTAAGGTTATTTTTTTTGGAGGGTGATGATGTGGAACTTGATGACGTGCAGTTTGGTGATGAGGCAATTTGGTGACGTGGTTGTTTGCAATTTGGATTGGTCAAATTTTAACTTGGAATGGTGAAAATCAGATTTGGGAGGGAAATAACAAGACTTTGAGCCTCTTTTGCAATTTCAAAAAGGTTTGACTTCCTTTCATCTTTTTGAAAAGACACCTTTTCGAAAGGTTGTTGGCTCTTTTCTCTTTTGTTAGTCTTGGAATAAGATCTTACTCCCTTTTGGTAAATAATACTTTTGACAGCCCTTTTGTCCCCCTTCCTTTTTGGATGTCTTGGGATTGTCTCTTTCAAGACAAATACAAAATAACATTGCTTTCTTCACACTTTTCGATCAAACCACCCCCTTTTTAATGTTCTTGCTCAACAATACATGAAGAACAACAAGAACAATAAGAACATTCAAGAATGGAAACCAATCCAAATGAGCTCCAAATTGAATGGTTGTTATTTCTTTTAGCTGACACTTTTCAAACCCACATACTCAACAACAAACATCAATAACTCACTTTCAAGCCATCAATCCTCAAATAACAGAAACTATCAAAGTTCAAGATCAACTCAGATATGGCTTAAAATTTTGATCTTGACTCTTTTAGTGTTAGTGTAGAAGGGGATAACACTAGAAACAACCAAAACACATAAAAATCTCCTAAATCTAAGATACAAATTTTGGCCTAGACACAAAAAATGGAACAAAATGTTTGTTTTTGGATTTTCATTTTTTCAACACATCTTTCTTGTGATTTTTGAGTTAACAAGCCCAAGATTGATTTTGTTAGAACAAAATCAATCCTTGCTGATACGAAATCATACAAGAATGACAAGGGATCCACGAAATCACACCCCAAAATAGTCCACTAATCTTATGGATCCGAGGACATTTGGAGACCACTCTCAAATTCACTACAAAACCAAAAAGAACGAGATGAAATAGTTTGTTTCAACACCAAAATAGCCACCCAAACTAAGTTAAAAACACAAGGTCATGAACAATATAACTAGAACAACAATGTCGGACAACAACACCACAAAGACGAGAGTAGACAACAACAACAATAACAATAAGAATTATAATAAATAAAAGAATGGTTAGTGAGACAAAAATTTTACAACATTAAGAACCAAGTGTATATCAGACGCTAACCTCTAATGAGTGTAATAATTGATACCACACTCTTACAGTGACTGCCAAGGTAATCGACTATCCTCAAGATCCACCATTTCTAAGCAAAGGTCAATACTAGTTTTCCCAAGCCCTAATCTACAATGGCTATTCCAAGCCCTAACTAAGACTACACTAAGGTAGTCCACTCTCAAGAGAAAGAGGATTTTCAAATTTTTATTCCTTCAACATTTAAGCTAAGAGAGAAGACCTAAAAGAGACTATAGATAGCCTTATTACATAATGAGTGACAAAATGACTTCAATGCCCTTAATGAAGGAGGGATGGCAATGGAGTGTCAAATGGACAAGGCTAAGTTACTAAAATTCCCTAATGACTAGGTGACAAAAAATGCCCTTAATAAAGGGAACAAAAACTGCGAACCATCAAATATGGTCCAAACTTGTGAGTCCTCAAGTCTTTAAGGTTCCAAGAAATCTTCCACACACGGGTTTGTTTTTTGGCATGCTCAAAATGACCCCGCCAAGTATGATCCCATGCCCTCCATGTGACTAAAGCTTGATTTTTCACATAGTGACTTTGAATGATGTCATCGAAAGTTAAGGCAGCCATTTGATTTTTATCAAATACTAGCAAAGGTGAAATCACATATGGAGATCATGATTTCCCTACGCAATTGTGATCTGGCATACAGTGTAAATCATATTTTCCAATCACAATTTAACCTTTATTATTGTAGTCACACCAGATATTTGAAACACTAGATTTTCTAAGTCCGTAATGGACTTTGATGGGGGTTTAAGGATTCATTCAGAACTCCATCAGCACAAACAAGTTACACTACTATAAATAATTCAAAATTTCCATCCGAGGTGATTTAGAATAAATGTGGGTCCCTCTCCTAATTTCCAATTTCTTAAATTTTCAATCAATAGGTCAAAATGAGCTGAGGTGCCTTGAGACCAAAAACAAAGATATACCTAGCTTAAAATTAATATTTTTGAGCTACTACAACTGTCAAAATTTGCATTCCAAGTTGTTTCACTAATGTTTTCACTGGGTGGCCATTTTGAACAAACAAAGACTTCAAAATTGACAAATAGCTCTAAAATCCAAATGAACTATCCAGTAACCATATTGTTAGTCCCAAGAAGTCCTAAATGACTTGAGGGAGCTATAGGGAAGCTCTAACAATAAAAATAAGCAAAAAAAATTAATGTGACCCAATGGGTCATTATAGAGTTTCAATACAAACTTGTATATCTAATGTTTGACAATGAATATAGTTCTAAGCTTCCAAAAAGGGTTTTGTAGCTGAAGCAAAAATCAGCTAGGAATTTATAAAAATTCCATTACATCCACTTTGCAGTTAGACATTATCATCGCTGAATCTGCAGTGATACGCTAAATGGACCTGTTATGACAAAAATAACATTGACTTTAGGCTTCAGGGGTTGGCATCTAGTAATTTTGGTGATGAAATTTTGCATCACTAAACTCTTTAGTGATATATCACACTGCCTTCCCTTATCACTAGATTACTTTGACTGAACCTTGGTGGGTTTATTGATGTATGTGAGGGATCTTCCATATCAGAAAAATCCCAATAAGATTGGTGAATCGTCAAACTGCATTTTAATTCCTGCTTGTATTTTTGGCTCTAATTCTCCCTCTTATTCTCCATTATCTAACGCTTTGTATATAACTTGAAAATAAACCAAAATTAAATTTAACAAACTTTAATTGGTATTGAGGACTTTATTTTTATCATTTTAAGGACAAAACAAGTCCTAATATGCTGACTCATGAACATCCTCAAATTAAATTTTTACTCGTCCTCAGATAAATTAATGCATACATAATAAAATCAATGTTGTATACAAATGGTACTACTTTAAATCTTAGACACATACTTTGTTGTGAAAAAACCTTTTCCCTCATGATTTTGATAACAATGGCACAAGATCACTTATCAAACACTCAATTTATGAATTATATACCTCAAATGTACTAAATGTACCAAGCTATGAATATGTTTATAAACCTTAGCTAAGATTAATGAATCTTCAATAATTTCAATCAAGTGCCCGCTCAACAAAGAAGTACCTTTCCTCATGAAATGATCAACATTTAAAGAAGGGACTACAATAAATCGATCACACTCTAAAGAACAATCATGAACGTACTACCATACCATATTCTTTTCGATAAGGCCCATTTCACCATATTTAAGAATGTTATATTGGAGATCACTAAGGTCTTTACCTCATCATATAGCATAGGAAATGGGTAAGGTAGGAAAATTTAAAGATAGTAACTCTACCCCCTCGAAGATCTAAAGAGACTTTGAATCTAATTCATTCCCAAAGCTTTAAGTGGGTTTACAGCCCAATGTCTTTCTCCACTCATAACCTAGGATTTTCTCTTAAGGTAATTTACAGCCTCAACTAGATACTTCAGGATGGGTTTGGATCATAAGAGGGACATAAGGAAGAAAGTTCTTGGCTTGTAATTTTGTTCTCCAACAAAAGTGTTCTTGTTGCAAATTATAGAAAAAATGGTCACTCTATTCATAATGGGGAAACTTATTTTGGTTAAATTAGAGGTTCACTCTTAATTAATCTGTAGGATCACTTCTCCAACCTCATACACTCTTTTGTTAGCAATATAGAAGCTGGGCAAGTTCTAGGTAAACTTTATGAGCATGATTGAGTCAAAACCTCATCACACATGGCACTAAATCAAACACTCCAAGAACCCTTCCATAATTGATGTACCATATTCATAAGACATATTAAATAAAGTAATTAAGTAGTAAGAATAAGATGGGGGTGTTCACAAATAATGAGTGCATAACTAGTTCAACCAAAAACCAAAGAAATTTTTTGGAAAGGGAACATTTTTAAGAATATGAGCAATTTAGAATGATTTGTAATTTTGTAAGAGTTTTGCATGTGAGAAACCTACCTAAGAGTACTATCAAGTCAAAGTGTTCTATTTCTATTAAGTGGTGTGCATGAAAAAAATATCACCAAGAGTACTATGAGAGTCAAAATGTTCTATTGCTGGTACACTTTTCTCTTAAGTACATATGCCAAAAGGATTTTATTTATCAATAGACTACGAACTATTATACTTGAATAAAAGTAAAGAAAATTTAATAAAAAGTATAATAAACACTTAAATCAACTCGAATATCAAATCTAAAATACTACAAACCAAATCAAATTATCAAAAATATAATTAAAATCATAGTTTTAGAAATTGAAACCACACACCAAATAAAACATGGTATCAAGAACTTAATATCCAAAAGTAGGAAAAGTATTTTAGCTCCAAAATAAATGATGCGCGCTATAACTAAAAATTTTGCATTGTCATTAACTCAATAGAAATAATATAATGAAAGAGAGTGAGTGGAAAGGAACCTCTAAATAATTCTAAGCTTGGGATAGTGACAGGCTTACAGAAGTGGCTGTTATCATGGTATCAATGCTCACTCAGCTTTAATAGTAGTCTGTGAGGGTGGATTTAGTATAATGCCCTCTATTTCTGATAAAAGCTAAAGTAGAGGTTGTAAACTATATCGTCTCATGATTCAACTACTCTAACATAACTGTAAAAATAGGATCCTCAATATCCTACCTATTGGAATATATATTTAACTACATATGCTCTATTCTAACACTAACTAACCCTATCTCACCAATCACCTTCTGATTAGAAGAAGGATCTTTGTCATTCTTATCCTTCTTTCTCAGCATAAAATATCCTCATGATAAGTAATAGGATTGATGTCTAAAATAGAACTCATAATAAATATGATAAGCCAGGTAAATAGAGTTCATCCATATTATTTTAGATGGAAGTCATCTTCGTCTACATATTCTTCAACATATTATCTGGGACTCATGGACATGGTGTTCTCAACTCAGCTAACTTAGTACCATAGGTATATATAGTCTCAATTTACCTTGTATATCAGTATGCTCCAGTACCATAATGGCTTTTACTATATAAGCAGTCACCTGACGAATTTCAACTTATTTTTTAGATAACCTCATATAACCTATATAATCCAGCTATGCTATCTAAGTTATGTAGACCTATATTAAAGAGGCCCTCAAGGTTTACTGAGTCATAGATAGGCGAGGGCATATAGCACTAGGTCTAGGAGACTATGATGGTGGACCCATGGAGGAACCTGGAGTAGTACGAGTTATATTAGAAGTAGGATGGATCACACTACTATCAATTGCATCAATATCGATTTTTGGGGAATCATCCACCTGAGATTTCTTTTTTTTTCACTTATTATACAGTCTCAGGTCTTGTGATGTGAATAATGGAGGTATGGGTGTACTTAAAATCTTTTTTCTTATCAATAAATATCATAGCACAATAGCATAACTTGGTAATAAGGCATGGAAAAGAAAAAGAGGTTCTCTTTTGTTTCACCAAATGAATAATTTCCCGGGAAATAATCATAGAAAGATTCAGCCTTTTCTTCATTATGATCATGCCTACTAGCACTGCTAAAGGGTAGACTAAGAATAGTTTAATTCTAAGAAAGTAGGATATTACTACACATAAAGCTCAACCAATACTATGCTTCTAGATATATAATACCTTTCTCAATTAGTGTACTGAGATCAAGCCATGAAGGATTCCTATAACTAATAATTAGGGATAACCAACCCCCAAGATCATCAATATTCTATAAACTACAGGAAGCAATGCAGTAATTGTGTATCCCAATATCACCATACATTAAATTTACTAAAGTTACATTACACATAACCTTCACACTTTTATCAAACACTTCATCTTCTTCTCTTAGAAGGAAATAACTCCCAATACACCTCATAAAACCCTCAAACATAATTCTCCACATATAGTTTCAAAGGCTTGGTGAATTAATCAAACAGGTGATAACAAATTACATCATGAACTTTTGGATGTATGCTTTCTAATTCTTCCTTACTGATCCTTTGTTTCCCAATAATTGTTTATTTTCTCAAAACATTAAAGCGATTGAGGATATAATGACCTCTCTTGGGATAAGGATTAGAGGAAACCCTAGAACTTGGCTCATCAATTTTCTTCTTAACAGGCTCATCTTCCTAAGTACTTAACAGTCATGAATTGAGGTGGTATCTCCCTCATACAAAGTAGTGAATTGACCCTCTATGTTATTTTCTATATTTCTACTCATTTTCATTATTTATAGAATTTCTATAGTAGCCTCAAGTTATTTTTAACTTTTTATCACTAATCATGAAATTATTGGGCAGTTAGTTAAGATTTTAGAGACAATTCCCTATTTTAAAGCCTTCATTGATTCAAATTGGCTACTAGGTGAAACTTCAGCCAAATGACCTTATATGCCAATTTTAACTATTCCAATAGCTCCAAAACATTGATTTTAGGTTATATGGACATTTGTTTTGGTTCTTGTGACTCCCAAACTTACTTTGGGCTATTGGCCAAAAGTTAAGAAAAATAGTAAGTAGGTGTGGGAACCTTTTTTCATCAAAATAGCCTTAGATGGAAATTTTGAATGCTCTATTTAGTCATGAACATGAAATTTTATAAGGTTTCATAGTTTATTTGTGTATACAGGATTCCAGATAATTCTTGAGGGATGGCAGTGACTTGGGAGAATTCTAAGTGTCAGCTGGTGTATGGTGCACTATGTATGTAACCAATTGGTTGGTTATGCAACCTGGCGTAGCCCACTGGTATGACTAAGAAAACTGCATTTTTCATAAGTAAATACCTATTAATTGATACCATCATTACTTACACAATATTTATTGAGGCTGCTAGTGTCGCGAATACGACACTTAGTCACTTAAGCAACCTGGTGTTTCCTTCAGAAAAACCTGTGGGCCTAGGAAGGGTATAAGTACCCCACTCAACTAAATTTTTGCCATTTTTCTTTCATTATCTAGAGTTTTGAACCCTAACAAGTAGAAATTTATAGGAGAGCCAATTATGGGTTATTTTAGAGCTTGAATAACATTAATTGATGCATTTCTCATTCAAATTTATGGTAAGTTTCCACTAATTTAAAGGTTATGTACTCAATCTATTTTTTAAAATACCTAAAATCTTTGTTTCTTGATTATAGCATCATTAGAGCTCAAAATTCACCCAATTTTATGGTAAATCTTCCACAAGCATAGAGGGATGTTATGTTGGTTTTGAAAGTGTGATTCTATATTTAGGCCCACATAGGATTTTTACATTACTTTGGATCAAAATCAAAATACTGCAATATAGGTACCATTATTCTTATATTGATGCGTATATTATAATTTTGATAGTATTGAACCTTGTAGAATCTTCCCAAAAGGAAAATTAGTGATTTAGTAGATTTTTTGTTTTTTTCTTTGGTATCAAGGCAGCCTATGCTTACCCTCTTAATAAATTGAGCTATTTTATTAGATAATTATGATGTTATTCTAGATATGCGATGAGATTTAGGTGTTGAAGGTAAGATTGATAGTAATTGGATTTGTTGGAATTTTTAAGCTATCTTTTAAACATAACATAAGTGAAATTAACTCAGTTATTCATGTCTTATGTGAAATTTGCTTCATAGCTCAAGATTAGGATAGAAATTTCCTTAGTTGTTTAAGTTAGGTATAATATGCTTAGTCACTCATGTTTAGGCTGGAAATTGCCTTAGTTGTTCAAGTTAAGTGAAATTGCCTTAGTTGCTATTATTTTAGAGGGTTTGACATAGTTGTTCATGGTTGGATGGAATTTATATCCTGGGACTAGTTAGGGCTTATTAAATATCTATCAATAAACTTAGATAACTTATCACAGTCTGGGATAGAAGTATCCTAAACTAGATTTTGTGAATTAGAAGTGTGCTCCTCCGACCCACCTAAGGCCAAGAATTATATTAGCCTTAGAATTATTTATGCTTGCAACACCCTTATTAATTTTTGGGTTGGGAATTAATGAGATTGAATATATTTTATGAGTATGTTAGTTGGACAGTGATATACTGATGCTAATTCTGGGTATTGGTAATGTTATGTCTTATGTATATAACTAATTATATATCCTTTAGATATGATTAATGATATATATATATATATGATTAATGATTAATGGCCTATAGATATGATTAGTGGCTTATAAATATGATCATTGGTATAATGCTAATTTTAGGTATTGCTAATGTTATGTCTTATGTATATAATTAATGATATAGCCTATCGATATGATTAATGATATAGATATAGATATGAATAATGATTAATGGCATATAAAAATGATTAGTAGCTAATAGATAAGATCATTGATATAACTTATAGATATGACAATTGACATGGCTTATGGACATGGTTATTGGCATACAACTTAATAGATATGACATTGGTATGTTTTATGAGTATGGGTACCAATATGATTAAAGTTGTGGTTCTTGTTCTATTGTATATATATAAATAAAAGGGGTAGTCAATAGTTATAGTTCATTGGTATAGTGTATTGGGTTAGTTTATCAATATGGCTTGTTTATATGATTCATCGATGTGGTTTATAAATATAAGTTTCAATGTGAGTCCGAAAATTAATGATAATATTAATACTATGAGTTTTAGTTTGAGTTTGGCAGTTGATAATGTTATTTATAATATCATTTCTAGTTTAATATTGACAAATGGTGTTAATGATGATGACACTACTGAGTTCCAATTCAAGTTTGGCATTAGGAATTATGTCTTGGATGATACAGTTCAAATGGATTCTAGGTTATGGCATGATAATTTAATAATTTATGGCTATTCAATTGTTTAGTTTCCTTGATTCTTCCATCAACGATTATGGGTCTTGTGTTGAATTATTTACTTTTTTTCACTTATTAATTTATAGGGTGTAATCTTGTAGTTATAGTAGTATGATCTTTATCTTACTATTTATATGTACTTATTTATTTTTATACAGTAGCGTTAGAGCTTATTTAAAGGTTTTACTTTTTTGCCTTGACAAAGTATATTTTATCTTGTATTTTATCATACTTGCATCATGATATAGCTAAATTAATTGATTATGCCTACTGGTACCCGCATTATTAGTACTCATACTACACTACTGTACCTTTATGATTCAGATTTGAGTACTAGTTATCACCGCTTATTCGATGCTCGTACAAGTTTTTTTTTTTGAAAAATGGGTGTATCTTGGAGTCAAAGTTACCTTTTTTCCTTCTATTTATCTATGTTTAGTCCTCCATCTTTAAGATGGATTATATTTCACCATTTAGTACTCATAGTCATTGGTAGTAGCTCTTGTGTTGACATTACTAAGAGTTGGAATGGTTATTGATTTTCTATCTATATATTAGACTATTATGATTGTATTATGGTATCTAAGTCATTAATTATAAGTTTCTAGCATTTACGCCATTTTCCACCAAGTTAGCCCACTGTATCAAGCTTTGGTATATAGTTTGACTTACGTACTGGTAGGATAAAGTAGATTCCATCATAACTTATAAATTGGGTCATGATAAATTAGTATTAGAGAATAGGTTCACCGACATTGTTGGTACAAGGGTAAGTGTCTAATAATGCTCCACAAATAAAAATGATGATATCTAGTTCTTATCTTCAAGAGGCTACAAACCATTCTTTGGATTTTTTCACTTCACTTATTTTTTCCTAAGACTAAGTTGGTTTCTAAAGTATTCCTTTGGTATCATTCTTTTGTAGATGGATAGGACACGTGCTACCTCTATATGAGAGAAAGGTCGTAACACTAATCCTGAGGATCTTATTGCTATTTGTTGATGACATAGAGGTTGTTAATATCCCAGATATATATCCCTAGCTAGGAGCCAGGATGGGGGACTTCACTTGACCCTATTGTCACTTCTAATCCAAATATTATTTTGCCTAAGCCAGAGGTAGGCCAAGGACTAATGCAAGCTTTATCAAGATTTATTTCTTCTTCAGTGCTCAGAGATGCTTTAGTTCAGCTTTGGGATTGGTTGGTAGTACACTATTTGATGATGCAGAGTCTATAGATCAAAGTGGTACTGAGATGAGGCACAACTGGTAGCTGAAACTCCTATAGATGAGGTACTTCTTATGCCAGTAGTTGCTTAGTTGGTAGTTTCCTAGCTTTCTATGTCTATAGAGGAGAAAAAGATGTTGTGTAGATTCTTGAGATTGGATCTTCCTAGGTTTTTCAATGCACCTAGCGAGGATGCGTATGATTTCATAATTGCTTATGGTCGGTCTTTAATAGGTTCTTCTTCTTGTTTTTCTAGTCATGGTGGTTATTACTGGCTAGCAAGATCTTCTGATTCTGGTTCAGCGCCTAAGGCATGCTATGGTTATGTAGCTTTTGGTCATTTTGGAAGAGAGTGCCCTAGTTGTGGATCTATTATTTCTTAATCTCAAATTATTCCACCTATAAAGGCATTTCACTCCCTACTTAGAGGTAGTATTCTTGGTCATATGGTTAGTCCCTAGGGTATTCATAGAGGTTCTTATACAGGTTGGCTAGGAGGTCGGTCAGGAGCCCAATCAGGTGGTAAGGTAGTTACTTGTATGTTGTACCTACTAGACATAAGGCTGAGTCTTCGAATGCCATTATCAAAGGTATGATCTTGGTGCGACGTCAGTTATCTTTTTCTTTATTTGATCTGAGATCCAATATTCTTAAGTATCTGATTATTATTCCCCAAAGTTAGAGTTCTCTTAGAATTCGTTATTCATTCAATTACGTGTAAATACTCTTATGGGTTATTCTTTAGTGGTGCATCAAATTTATACATTAAATGTTGTTATTGTTTGATAGTTTCATACTTGGTCTAATCTTATTATGTTAGATATGGTGGATTTTGATTTGATTTTGGGCATGGATTGGTTATTCCAATATCATGCGATCCTATGTTTTTTTGAAAATATTGTTACCTTAGTCATGCTCGATGTACCCCTGATCATGTGGCAGGGAGAAATTAGCCACTAGACTACAAGGAGTATTTCTTATATTCATGATAGGAGTATTATTTCAAAGGGTTTTAAGTCTAATCTCACTTTGTTAAGTTAGTGTGAAGAGTCTGTCACTTGACTCTCTTCCTATAGTTTCTAAGTTTACCAATGTTTTCCCTATTTGTCAACTTGGCCTTCTTCCTGAGCATAGTATTAAATTTGTTATTGATCTTGAACTAGACACTTGACCTATTTATATGGAACCTCACCATATGGCTCTTTCCAAGCTTAAGTAGTTTAATTCTTTGCTTCAGGATCTTTTAGGTAAGGGCTTCATATTATCGAATGTGTCTCCTTGGGGATTCCCTGTGTTATTTTTGAAGAAGTAGGATGGCTCCATACATATGACTTTGATTATTGGTAGCCTAATAAGGTGGCTGCAAAAATCATTATCCTATGCCTCGCAGTGATGATTTATTTGACCAGTTTCATAGAGAAACTGTGTTTACTAAGATTTATTTGAGGTCTGATTACCATCAATGAAGGATTCAAGCTAAGAATATCTTAGAAGACAACCTTTAGGACCCGTTATGGTTGTTGTGAGTTCCTAGTGATGTCTTTTGGGTTAACTAATGCCTCAATCGAGTTTATGGATTTGATGAACCGTGTGTTTTTAGGTCATATTTTTGTTTCCTTGGTGTTTGTGTTCATCATCGACATCCTGGTATATTTGAGGAGTAGAGAAGAGCATATAAAACATTTGAGTATTGCGCTCTAGACTTTGAGAGATCATATAATTCTTTCCGAATTCTCTAAAAGTTAGTTTTGTCTTGAGTCAGTGACATTCCTTGGATATGTGTTGTCTAAGGATAGGATTATGGTATACCCAACTAAGATTGAGGCTATCATAATTGGGCCTGACCTGTATCTCTGATTGAGGATTGTAGCTTCATTCATTTAGCCTATTACTATATGCAGTTCAATGAGATTTTTTTGCTATGGCAGCACCGATGACAAGATTGATTCAAAAGTGGTTCTTTTCTGATGGTTCGAGGAACACCTTGTAAACGGACTATCTCAATAACATAGATTCAAAAGTCAAATACCATGTTAAATGGGCCCTATATTGGAGTCTATGCTCTCTCGCGGGCCCAAACTATTATCAAAATGTGGTGTTGCTCATTATTCCATTGAAAGATATGATCAATTTTAGATCTTTCACAATCTATCCTCCAATCACATATTTGTTTCCTTAGGATAATCACGTCATGGTTCCTTATGTTTAGTCCTTGAAGCATAGATCCCAAAAGAGTAGAGACAATTTATCTTGTATCATCCTCCCTTTCTTGAAAAGCATTCATCCACAAATCGAAGTCTTTATCAATTTGTTATCTTTCCTCTAAAGATTTGAATCCTTTGGTATGAACTTTTTTAGTCCTAAGATAGCAATCCAAACTAAAGAATGAGTTGCTAAGTCTGTTATGCCAATTTATGATTCCTTAATCGGCTAAAAGTTATAAATTATACTAAATGTACTTCAAAGTCCTAATTCCTAATCCAAATCTAGAATATTATAATAAACATACTTTACTATAGCCCAATCTATAAGAAAGGTAAACATAGCGTACCTGGACGCCAAAAAAAGACCGATGAAATCCACAAAATCAATGGTTTTCCTTTTCGAGAAGCTTCTGTATGATGCCATGCTGTCAAAATATTAATGTAATTATCAATACAAGAGTAATGGTACTTATAATTTATTTTTATGCTTCAAGCCCAAAATCACATAAAACCCCATAAGGACTATCAAGAATTGCATTTCCACTTGCGGAATTGCATTTTTCAAACCGTCAATATGTTCCTCTATGCTCAAGAAACATTTACCTTCAAGAATGGGTAAATTAAGAGCTCAATAGATGCCAAATTCAAAACACCAATGACATAGGAATTTGGGAATAAATTAGGGAATTAAACATGAAATTAACAAAAACTTAGCAAGATTTTGATAAAGAAATGAGAAACCCAAGTTCACAAACACGCCAAAATCATCTAACAAATGCTCCCCCAATATTCAAAACTATCTAGGGCTCCAAAATGGTTGACTAGAGGAAAATTATGGTGAAAATCAGGCTAATGGGGCATTGAATGCTACCAAGGATCCTCTTTAGCGATACCCACCATTTCTGCACATTCTGCTAAAGTTGACCAAAAGCTGCTTAAGCCACTTTCACTTTAGATGACAAGGACTCATTTAAGAGGCCCTAAAATGGTTGACCTTTATTTCTTTAGCAACCCAAATGTCTCTAAAGTGGATGCACTAGTTGAGTGGGGCATCAACTGAGGTCTTAGAAAATTTATACTCTGCACCGACTCCTCGAGATTTATTAAAAATCATGTGAACACAAAAAAACTATGCTAACCTATCAAATTTAATAGTCTGGACTAAATAACATAATCAAAATTTAGATCCTAGGTCATTTTAATGAAATGTGGGACCTATACCTATGGGCCATTTTTTCAATTTATCGCCAATATCTTTAAATAAATATGAAAGACTTGTGCCCCAAATAAATGACCCCTTTTCCTTAATTTAATTTAATATGGTACAACTGTCAGAATTGGTATACAAGGTCGTTTGACTACATTTTTGCCAGGTAGCCTATTCTTACAAGACAAGAGTTTGAAATTGGGAATAGGCTCTAAAAATCAAACGAACTACCCAGTAATAGAAATCTTAACTCCAACAAGTGATAAAAGACTAGGTGAAGCTATAGGAAAGCTCTAAATAATGAAAATAGGAGGAAATGCGGAAAATAACCTGGAGGGTCATTACAATACAACTGCTAAAAGGTCTTTTGACTATGAAAGTAATGGGTTAGTGTAATACCCAGACTTTTACTAGCTTAATTTAGCTCTTAAAATGTCAATGATTAGCTTGAAAGTGAATATCCTTTGATACATATGAAATTTTCCAGTATTAGAACCTCCAGTGTTTAGAAAATTGAATTAGATTTCTAACGATACCAATTTCGCCTAAATCTGATACTCGGTTGAGAAGTTATGGCATTTATAGTAAAAAAGTATGTCGTTTAGGCAAGCACCGGGTTGCAGTGAAGGAGAAATTTCACAATTATCAAAATCCATTGGACCACCATGATTGACCCACTTTGTATTAATGTCTCAGGTCCCGTTCATCAATTTATAGTGGCTTACCATGATGGCCTCGAATCACGGTGATGGCTAAAATGTAGCTCATCCCTTTTCTAGTGGTCTAATATGATTCCACCGCATTGCATTGATGGGGCAAATGACAGTCGTTCCTTTTCTAGTAAGCCACTGCGATAGTGGCGCATCACGGCGGTATGCCAAATAAAGATTTTTCTTCTTTTCCAAGTTCCGATTAAATTGCATCTCTTTTAGTATTTTCATATGTACTGTAGTAAATTCCAAATTTTTAGTTGAATTATCAATAATTACATAATCAAGAATGAATATTATGATGTTTTAACATGAATTTGATTCATGGGTCATCAAGCCATAACTGAATTTTTCTATTTCAAGATTGATTATGCTATGAGCACCCTTCGACTAGATTATTTTCAGATTTTTGATACAGATTTGATCTTGGATCTCAGTTTAGATATTGAATCTACTTTACAATTTCAGATTTCAATTTAACTTAACAATTATACAGTTGATTTTTGTAGTGAACCATAATACTATTTTAAAGTGAATTTCCAACAAAATGAGCATACACATTGAAGGGAGCAGTATTTAGCACTAAGTTCGGTATATTATCATGGCCCAGAATTACAAGCCAACATAGGTTTAGATTATCCGATTATTCTTATTTCTATATGGATGATAGCTACAGATCTGATCACTTAGATTAGGTTATACTCCTTGGCAAGAGTATGACACCTCTCTCCATCGTGATGTTTTCCACATAGGGGAATAAGACACTGGACTCCATGATAGCTCACATAGTTTATGCTGGTTATAAAAACCTCCCTATTAGTAAAGAACAATAAAAAAGCTTTCAAAAGAATTTTCTAACAGTAAAGATTAATAGAAAAGCTTTTAGAAACTAAGTGTAAAGGTTCACAACTTTACTCAGATATTGTTTTACAGAAAGACATTAGCTACAGATTTTAACTTTTAGATTTCAGATTTAGAAGTGAGTCCTTTCTACACTTAGTCAGTGTGATTTACAAAAATAACACTATTACAACTTTTAGAACTAAATGTTATGACTCACTAGTTTAATACAATATAGTTTGCTACTTATAATTACATATTTCAACTTTCAGTTACTCAAGCTTACATTAGCCACTTATATTTAGCATGCATTTTTTTTATAATTATGATGATATTTAGACATTCCTTTACTTATGAATTCACCTCCATATAATCAGCACATTCTCAAAGTACTATTCTATAACGTCTATGTACTACATTGTCTCATAAAGTAGGTTTAGGTGCTCAGTTCTAGTAGCGTGAGTGATTCCTAAAATCTCCATCTACTTCTGGATAGTTGGTGAGTCCTCATAGTTTGGGGACTTAGTCATTTAGTTTTTCAGCTTATTAGTATAGATTATTTTGACAGTTCGAGTCTGCTGGGGGTTTATCGAAGTGATTCTCTAATTGTTAGTAGTAGAGACTTTTCAGACTACTAGACATGATTCAGATTATTCAGTATTGAGTGTTCAAACTCTTAAGTCTAATATTTTAGGTATTATGATTCAGATAATTGCAGTTTATCTCGGATAGAATTTTATATTTTAGTTTTGATTATACCTCTATATTCCCTTGTTATGAGATTCAGACCTAGGAGAAGGCAGATAGGGTTAGCTTAAGGCTAATCGTAGTCTAGAGTATTGTGTGACATCTTGGGAACCATTTTTGAGTCATACAGTTAGGATATACTTAAAGGCTTTAACAAAGGAGGATATTTAGCCCACATATTGATCTTGATATCCCAAAAGCCCTCCTTTAAGGGGCAATGTCTTCACTTACCTTAACTACTAAAATCTCTCTAGAGTGAAACCGCCTTACATCTTTGGCTAATATAAACACTTCTCTATGAAGCTCAATTTCTCGTCCAATAGCATTGAGTCCCACTAAAGAATGTAAGATTTATCAAGAATATATCATCACAGCATAGAAACATAGTAAACTAGTGGACAACAATAAAATATGGGGGGTGAGGCTAACTCATATTCCATCTCTCCAAATTTGCAAAGATCTCAAAATGTCTAATATATATGAGGCTGATCTTTCCTTTCCTCTAGAACCTTTTCACTCTCTTCATGGATAATACTAGAAGTAATACTCGATCACTAACTCTAAATCCCAAGACATAAAATCTATGATCTGCATAAGCCTTCTGACTACTTTGAGCAGCCCTCAACTAATACCAAATCACCCTAAATTTATCTAACAACTCCAGAAGTAAGTTCATACAATAGGGTAAAACTTCAGAGGTCCCAAACCAACCCATTGGAGAACAATAATTCCTACTTTATAAAGGCTCAAATGGTTCTATCTAAATGCTCGAATGTTAGCTATTATTATGTGCAAACTACACTAAAGCTATGTTGTTCTCCCACTGGCCTCCAAAATCATTAACATAGGCTAGAGCATATCTTCAAGAATTTTAATAGTACCCTCTTACTAGCCATCGGTCTGAGGGTGAAACGTTGGTCCACCTGAGTACCCATGTTCTCTTAAAAATCCCTCCAGAAGAAAGAAATTAACATCAAACCATGGTATGAAATAATAGATATAGGCACTTCATATAAGCAGACTTTCTCATGACTATAGATATAGTCTAACTTCTCGATACTAAAGTTTATTTGAATAGGAATAAAATGTGACCACTTGTCCAATCGATATACAATAACCTAAATAACATCAAAACCACGGGAGGTGTAAGGTAAACAACTAGCGAAATCCATGGTGACCCACTTCCACTTACACTTGGCAATGGGAAATCTCTGAATAAAGCCACTAGGTTTTTAATGCTCATCCTGAAATTCTAGAGGGGGGTTTGTTGAAAATTTTTATGAGTTGACTATTGAGCCCTGATAATTTACTTGCCTGCAGATTAGTACACTTTATAAAATAGATTAAATTTACAATAAAAAAACAAGTAAATAATTAAATTTAAAGAAAAGACACAAGATTTATCATGGTTTTATATACCAATATGATACCTATTTCTAGTCCTCTTAGGTTTTAAGGTTTGCTTAGATCTTTCAATTTTGGGCTTGAGTACAATGATGAGAAATAAGTTACCAAGACTTATTTTGCTCTTCAAATCTTGTGACACAACCTCTGTTAATATTACTATTTGAGTAGATCTTATTCTTTGTATAACCATTGTAAACTAAGCATTACAAAGCTTAGTGAGACTAAGATTGAGACATTTTGAGATTTTTCATGAAGTTGCACAATGTCTCTTATCCTTTGTTTTGTCTTTTATAGTCTTCTACCGCATCTTCTTTTTTTCTTCAAAAGAAAAACCAAGATATTTCTACTCAATCAAGGATTTGGGTTGATTCCCTAATTATGGGTGTTTTCACCTTATGGTATGTCCATATCAAATATGTCCATGCTTAGTGCGATTTTCCTTTCTCACACCTATACATATCCATATCAGACATGTCTATGTAAAAGGTATGATCTTTATTCCTTTTTTCTTGCTGTGAAGGTCATCTAGTCACCACTAATCTCATTGTTCAGTGAGATTCTCTGATTGATATGTATCCATGTCCAGTGTCTCCTTCATAGTTAGATGATCCTTGAGAGATACCTTTTGTCATTAGAGATTTAGATGGGTACTTCTTCCCTTGTGTCTATTAGTGGAGATCCTTAAATGTCCTACAGATTTCCAATCATTAGTTTGTCATTAGTAAAACATAAAATTAGGAGGATAACAGTCTCCCTCTTTTTGATACTGACAAACATTAAACATTAGTTATCTTCCCTGGTAAGGTAGCCTACTGGCTCCCACTATGTTTCTATCTTGATTGCTATAGTTGAGTTTCTTGCTGTGATAGTTTACTATCTCTCTCTATGTTTTTATTTTTATGGCTATAGTTGACTTTCTTGTTTTGGTAGTTGACTAGCTTCCTATGTGTATCTATCTTTGTGGCTATAGTTGACTTTCTTGTTGTGGTAGTCGACATGCTCCCTCTATCTTATTGACTGATGTGACCATCTTCACTACCTTTTGAAATAATCAAAATAACCAAAACAAATAGATTAAATACAAAATAGAGCAGAGAAAGAAGGATATTCAAAACTACAATTAAGAGAAGCAAATGTTAGAATAGGAGTGTAAAATATTTTTATACAATCCAGTGTATGAGTTGGGATATACCCTATTTTTAATGTGAGATAAGAGTTTAGTGTTAAGCTTGGAAATATGTGAGAGTGTTGTGCATATTGGAGCAAAAACGTTCATAGGAATTCTCCACACTTTTGGTGAAGTTAGAGTACGAGTTCTGGACAAAGATTTGAATCTCATTGGAGAAGAAGAAAGTCTCATATTTGATGGAGTAAACTTAGGAGATCATTCTATTAAACAACTTTACCCCTTCTGGTTTGAAACCATCAAGGGAGAGTCACCCTTTTCCTATGTTGGTACTGGTTTCCTTAGTCTGCTGTATTGGTTATACCTTTCTGAACAGTTGTGAGAACGCCTTTGAGTTCTTCAATCTCCTTAGATACATAGAACACGGGGTCAGTCACAGACTTACTTACCTTAGGTATGTTAGGCCAGCTTTTGGCAGAATCCTTTTTACACCATTCATTTTCAATCAACACATATCCCGTGTATGCAAACGTCTTTGATTCTTAAGACTTAGAAACTTGTACCACTGGATAGACTAAGAGATCAATTCCATAGTAAAGGATAATCTGAGTTATGAGCAATCCATAAGGCTAGATGGCTGAGGCTTGAGAGTCAACGACACTTTCTATAATGTATTCATGGATCTAAGTACCCCAATTGATTTTGTACATTTTAATAAAAAATTAGAGAACAAACACATATCTGCATGTCAAATTACAGAGAGATCCCTTCTGAGGAATCAAAGTTGTAGCAATGATGAGAGTCAAAATTCTATTTCTGAAGCTGAGGGTCTGAGGGAAAAAATAAAGACCATTTGAGTTGGGATTTGAGACATCCTTCTTTGCTTCATCAAAACTAACTTCAAAATTCTTTAGACACTTGCCGTTTATGAATGGAATAATGACTGAGAACATGATATCAAACACTTTCTCAAAAAAAAGTCATTGAGAATAATACGGGTTCCTAGAACCAGGGTTTTTAATTCGCCACTGTCTGGGGATAGGTGAAGGTTGGCATAGAATATGCTGATGGGATCTTCAAATACCTCCAAACCACTTAAGAAAAATAGCATTGAAAATTCTTGGGCTTTCAAAATGTGGATTATATTGTAGAGCAAATTCTTTAGGTAAGCGAGATTGACAGCTCGACCAGATACTATAGAGTATTTATTGAACACGAGGAACTTTTCTTTTTGAGTGTAAATCTATAACTTATATATTTCCTATAGTGGAAGAGAATCTATATGGAGGTCCATCATTTGTTGAAGAAGGAAATAGGGCTTAAAGTAGTTCATTTTTTAGAGACAGTTAATTGGAGTGAATGGGAAAAGGCTTTATCTGAGGATTCGGAGAGAAGGACAGGGTCAAAGATATTGAAATTTTTTTTTTGTAGATATTTTAGTGAGATTAGGCATTGATAAAGTTCTATTCATGGTAGAATAGAATGGATATGGATGACATTGGACGGGTATAAAAGAAGTAAGAAAGAAGATGAAGAGATGGAGTTGAAAGAGGGGGTGCAGCGGACTTGGGTTAAGTTTGGAGATTAAAGGGAGGATGAGTGTTGGTAAATGTAAAAGGGAGGATTTGAAAAGAAAGGACGGGGTCAAAGAATATTTGACAAATTTTGTACCAAAAACAAAGGTTTTCAAAATACTTAGTTTTTGGTTAAAAACTGATGAGAAAATTGGAACTAATAAAAGCGAATTTTTTTTCTAAAAATAAAACTCCTAATTCATTAGTAATGAGAATACCAAGTCATTTTCTATGGCAGCAAAATCTTTCTTCCAATAAGGGCTTTGTATAAATAGTTAATAGTTTATTTTTGTAGTCAACAAATGTTAATGAAAGATTGCCATTTTCTACATGATCTTGATTAAAATAATGCTCAATATCAATATGTTCAGCACTAGAATGATGTACAATATACTTAGATAAACAAATAGCACTGCTGTTACTACACATAAAGGGAAAATATTCAAAAAAAAAAATTAAAATCAAGTAGTTGATGCATAATCCATAAAATTTGAGTACCATAGCTTCCAAAAGCTATGTATTCTGCTTTATTTGTTTAAAGGACAATTGAAGTTTGCTTCTTATTGTACCATGAAATTAGGGTCATACCAAAAATTTGTCAAGTTCTACTAATGCTTTTTGTAGCACTTTTATCACCTACAAAGTCAGCGTCTGAATAGCTAATTAAATAAAAATAGGAAGATCAAGGGTACCATAGTATAATGTCTTGAGTTCCTATAAGGTATTGGATGATCTTTTTGCTTGCAGTTAGATGAGACTCTTTAGGAGTTGATTGGAACCTGACATACTTGCATATGCTGAACATGATGTTTGGTCGACTAACTATTAAATAGAGTAGTGATCCAATCATTCCTCCGTAGATCTTTTCATCAACATCCTTTCCAGACGAGTTTGAATCAATTCTTATAGATGGACTCATTGGAGTTTCATAACCCTTTCCTTTTTTCATACAGAACTTTTTGATAAGTTCCTTTGTGTACTTAGCTTGACTGATGAAGGTACCTTTGGGAGTTTGTTTGATTTGTAATCCCAAAAAGAATGTGAGCTCTACCATAAGGCTCATTGCAATTCTTCTTTAATAAATAAAGCTAAATGCTCACATAGAGAGATATTAGAACTACAAAAAATGATATCTTCAACATTAATTTGCATAATAAGTAGCTTTGAATCAAGATTATGTACAAACTGAGTTTTATCAATTTTACCTATTCGAAAATTATTATTTACTAATAGAGTACTCAATCTCTCATGCCAAAACTTTGGAGCTAGTTTTAGACCATAGCGTGTTTTTGATAATTTAAAAACATGATTTGGATAAGATGGATTTTCAAAACCTTGGGTTTGTTTTACAAAAACTTCCTCATGAATAAACCATTTAAGAAGGCATTTTTTACGTCCATTTGGAATAATTTATAACATTTGAAGGCATCAAAAGCTAATAAAATTTGAATTGATTCTAATTTGCCACAGGGGCAAAGGTTTCATTGTACTCAATACCTTCTTGTTGAGAATATCCTCGAGCTATAAGTCTGGCTTTGTTTCGGATAACCTTACCTTCATTATTTAATTTGTTTCTGTAGACCTATCTAGTTATAATTACAAAGAAGCTCTTGAATCTTTCAACCAATGTCCAAACTTAAAATCGTTCAAACTGATTCAATTCTTCCTTCAGAACTTCGAACCATGATTCATCTTTTAGGGTTTCATGGATCTTCTTAGGTTCAATATATAAAGGCAATAAAAACTTCTTTTATCAATGATACTTTTTTTTGCATCCTATCATCCATATTTTCTATGATAAATTGATTTGGATAGTGAGCAATAAGTTTCCATTCTCTTGGAATATCTAGTTTGACTATTTCTACCATGGAAGTCAACTCCGGTGGGGGTATAGTCGACTTGTCTTGTGATTGCTCAGATGTTGTTCTAGCATTTGCTCTATATTGTAGGACACTTACTTGTTCTTTATCAATATTTAAAATGATAGGGGTGGTGATAATATTCTTCAAATACAATATGCATAGATTCTTCAACACCTAAAGTTATTTTATTGTAAGCCTTGTATGCATGACAAGTGGGAGAATACCCAAGGAAAATACCTTTTTTAATTTGTGGATGGAATTTTCCCAATTTATTCTTACCATTGTTGTGGATAAAGCATTTGAATCTAAAAGGAAGAAAGTAGATAATATTGGTCTTTTTTACTCTCCAAAGCTCGTAAGGTGACTTTTTTAAAATAGGTATGGTTAGATATCTGTTGATGATTTTGCCTCTACCATTGTCGCTAAATCTGACTAATCCCCTATGTACTTTAGTTAAAATGTAAAAAATTTCTTTCTTTTCAGTAATGTGTCTGGAACAACCACTATCAATGACCCACATTCACTTCTTATAGCTCTTGTAGGAAGTTTCTCACTAGATTCACCTATTTCAATGAAGAATATATTGCCGGCTTTTATTACTTCTTTGATTTTGTCTTCATCTCTTTAAGCTCCAAAATTTTGATTCTTTTCGGATGATCTTCATTTTAATTATAGACAGTTTTGTTTGAAGTGGCCAGGACTTCCACAGTGATGCCAACGATCATTGTTTCTAGTTGAATCATAGTTTTGGGCTCCTTGGGATCTATGCTGTCTCTGTCTTATGATCTTCTTTACTCCATGATTTATGAGATCTATTCCTTCACTATTGACTTCTTCCAGAATGTCCTCTTGTTAAGTTGGTATGAGATTGAAGGCTACTGGCTTTTTCTTTTCCTCTTTGTGGTACCTATTGATATAATTTCATTCCTATGCAATGAGATTACCTCATAACTCATCATATGTCTTGTTATGAAGATCTCTATCTTTAAGGATTGCAACCTTGGTTTCCCATATTTTTGGGAGACTTTGGACCAGCTTTTGGACTTTTAGGCTATGTGGATAGATCATCCTCACTGGTTTTAGTTTGCATACAATCTTACTAAATCGAACAAACATTGTTTCGATGTTCTTATTTTCTTCGATTTGAACAACTCGTATTTATTGACCAGGGTAGCAATATTTTACTTTTTGATTTTTGGTTGTTCTTTCAAAGGTTACCTATCGTTTTTCTAACATTTCTTTTACAGTCTCACAAGTTGATATCTTTTTATACTCTTCTCCACTAACTGAACAAAGAAGTAAATTTATAGCTCGTGCATTAGTTTGGATTACCTCTTGTTGTTTTTTTGTAACCTCAAAGATTTAAAGATCTTCAACATTGGTACTGCTCGATTGTTTGTCTTTGTAATTTTACTTATTTTTGAGTTCTGGGATCAGATTGGGTCCCTTCAGAATGACAACCCAAGCTTAGAAGTCATTTGATCAGAAAAAGATCTGTTCTTCCAGTAAGATTAGTGTTGTCCAATAAAGTATGATGGTCTTATGGATGAGTGACCAAATTCAAAAAGATCACTTGGAATTTGTTTATTTTCCATTTGATCTTTGCTCACATACGGTTAAGAAACACTGTTGGTGAGATCTGCTCTGATCCCAATTGAAATTCAAAAAGGTGCGAGTGAATTAAAAAATTTTGTGAGTCAACTGTTAAGACCTCATAGTCGACTTACCTGCAGATAAGTACATTTCACAAAACAAATTGGAATAGTAATAAACAAGCAAGTAAATAATTAAATTTAAATTAAAGACACAAGGATTTATCCTAGTTCAGAACACCATCGTGGTGCCTACTTCCAGTACCTTTGGGTTTCAATGTTTACTTAGATTTTTCAATGTTGGGCTCGAGTACAATGATGTGAAATAAGTTTTGCAGAGTTATTTGATCTCAAGATCTTGTGACACAACTTCATTATGTGTTACTAAGTTGACTCGATCCTATAATTTATATAAAAGTTGTAAACGAAGGATTATAAAGCTTTGTGAGACTAAGATTGAGACACCTTGACATTTTTCTTTTAGTTGTGCAATGTCTCTTATCCTTTGTTTTGCCTTTTATATTCTTCTTCCATATCTTCTTCTTTTCATTAAAATGAAACCCAAGATATTTCTTCTCAATCAAGGATTTAGGTTGATTCCCTGATTGAGGGAGTTTGCACCATATGGTATGTCCATATCAGATATGTCCATACTTGGTGTGATTTTCCTTTCTCACACCCATACATATCCATATCAGATATGTCTATGTAGAAGGTGTGATCTTCTTTCCTTTGTTCTTTCCATGAAGGTCATCCAGTAACTACTAATCTCGTTGTTTAGTGTGATTCTTTGATTGATATGTTTCCATGTTCAGCGCCTCCTTCATAGTTGGATGATCCTTGCGAGATACCTTCTGTCATTAGAGATTTGGATGGATACTCATTGCCTTGTGTCCGTCAGTGGAGATCTTCAAATATCCTATAGATTTTCAATCATTAGTTTGTCATTATTAAAACATAATATTAGGAGGCTAACATAGCCTTCACCTATTGATAACATAGCCAACGAGATGCAATGTCCACCACATCTCTCTTTATGCTGCTCCACCAATAATGTTTTCTCAAATCTCTATATATCTTTGTTGTACTAGAGTGAATAAAATATCTAGGGCTATGAGCCACACACAAAGTAAATTGAATGATGTCTCAATCCCTTGAAAAAAAAATAAGACGATCATATCTCAAAATACCCTCAAAATCTATGGTGACCCACTTGGACACACCACTCAACCCCTGATCATGAATAATAAAAATTTTAATACCTTAAACTGATGACTCCAAATTTGGTTAACTAAAGTGGACCTTGCCACAACACTAGCAAGATTCCTCCTGGGTTATAAATATCAAGTCGGACATCAAAATGGGTATGGAATAGATGTACCATGCCAGCGGCCTTTAAGAAATTGAAATAGAATCCAAACTACCCATACTCAATTACTTTCCGCTCAAGTCATCCGCTATCATTGTAGCCTTGCCTGGATGATATAAGATAGAGATGTCATAATCCTTAAGCAACTCCATTCATTGATATTTCTTCAAATTAATCTCTCATTGGGTCGTAAGATACTTAATCTACTATGATTTATGAAGATCTCACAATGCACACATGAATATAATGCCTCCAAATCCTCAATATGTAAACTAACACTGCTAAATTTAAATCATAAGTGGAGTAGTTGAACTTATGCACCTTCATCTACCTCGATGCATATGTGATATTTTTACCCTGCTGTATCAAAATACAACCTAAATAAATATCAAAAGCATCACCATATATGGTGAATCCCTCACCCTTAACAAGAAGAGATAGTATAGGAGCTGAAGTTATACATCCCTTGAGCTTTCAAAAGCTTGACTCACACTCCTCAAAAAACTAGAAAGGAACCTTCTTCTGGGTCAATCTAGTCATTGGCACTGCAAAAGTAGAAAAACCCTCAACAAATCACCTGCAGTAGACAACAAAACTAATGAATCTATGAATCTTA
This sequence comes from Capsicum annuum, assembly GCF_002878395.1. Lineage (NCBI taxonomy): Eukaryota > Viridiplantae > Streptophyta > Magnoliopsida > Solanales > Solanaceae > Capsicum > Capsicum annuum. The sequence continues at coordinate 129,605,456 of NC_061121.1, read as the reverse complement.
GAAAGAGATGTAGGCCTTTCCCACTAACGAATAGCCTCCATCTTTACGGTGTCCACCGTAGTACCTTCCTTAGACACCATATGTCCTAGAAATGTCTTCAACTCGATCCAAAACTTACACTTTGAGAATTTGCCAAAATGCCTATGATCACTTAATATTTGGAGCGCAATCCTCAAATTCTTCATATGCTCTTCTCTACTTTTCGAGTACATAAGGATGTCATTAATGAACACAATCACAAATGAATCCAAATACATCCTGAAACACTTCATACATAAAATTTATAAACATGGCTAGGGCATTTGTCAACGCTAAATATATCACTAGGAACTCAAAATGGCCATGATGAGTCCTAAGGGCTAGCTTTGGGATGTCCTCAACCCAAATCCTCAACTAATGGTAACTCAGACCTCAAGTCAGTATTAGAGAACACCGCTGCTCCCTAAAGATAGTCAAATAAATCATCAAGGAGAGGTAAGATTACATATTCTTCTTTATGACCTTATTCACCTGTTTGTAGTTAATAAACATAGCAAGTAACTATCCTTCATCTTCATGACAAGATAAGAGAACCCAAAGATGACACACTTGATGTAATGAAATCCTTACCCTAAATGATCCTGAAGATGAGAATTTAGCTTCATAAGCTCGATATATGAAATATGGTAAGGAGCCATAGAAATAGGTCAGGTGCTCGACTCAAGATCAATAGCAAAATATCACTCTTAGGAGGAAGTCTAGGTAGATAAATAGGAAAAACATCAAGAACTTCACGAACTATAGAAATAGAGTCAAGCAAAGGACTCTCTCTATTAACATCATGAATATAAATAAAATAAGACTTGCAAACCTCGATATAAATCTCCTAGCCTCAAAAATAAGAAATAATCCTAGTCGACTTGTGGCTAAAAGATCTAGAATATTCAACTAAGGGTATACTCAGCATAGCTAAGGTAACGATTTTGAGAAAACAATCCAAGACTGCATTATCAGAAGATAACCAGTACATGGCTAGAATCATATCAAAATAAAACATATCTAAAACAATAAGATCAACTTGATAGTCATAATACATAATATATAAACTATATTTACTAGTAAAAAGTCACCTAAAAGAGTAAATACCCATAATAGCAGAAATAAACAATCCCAAGATAACTGTAATCCCGGGGCATAACAAGCTGCTACAAAGGAATAAGTGGATCTCAGATCATATAAATAAAAAGTTATCTAATGGAACAATAAAATCATACTTATAATAACAATATAAAAAGAACCCACCTAAGGTCAATCAGGCATGACATATAACTGACCACATCCACCACCTAGCTAGGCGCCTAATCAATTTCCTACCCTACCTGACTAAGGACCTCTACGAGTACCCCATGGACCACCATGATGACCATGCATACTACACCTACCTGGGGGAGGTACTACCCTAATTAGTGAAATACTTTGAGTTATAGGAACCACTACTCCACACCTAGGGAACTATAATGACCCTTCTGGTCATTTTTTATATTTCTGCTTATTTTTTCCATTAAAATCTTTCACATTGCTGCCGCAAGTCATTTATTACTTTCTAGTACTGATAGTTTTTTATCATCTATTTTATTTAAATTTAGATCCAATTCCCTATTTTGAAGTTTTCTCTAGTTTAAATTGACTTTTGGGGTAAAAATGTCAGTCAAATGACCTTCTATCCCAATTTTAATACTTCTAAAATCTCTAGAATACAGATTTAAGGCTAGGTGGATCATTGGTTTGGGTCTCATGGCATCAGGACTCAATTTGAATGGATGTTAAGAAATATAACATTTTGGTATGGGACTCGCTTTTTATTAAAATAGCCTTAAATGAAAATTTTGATTGTTCCATTGAGTCCAGACTACTGAATTTAATATACTATCATAGTACATTTTCATATATAGGATTCTAAATGAATCCCAAGGGGTAGACAGAGTCAAGTCTCAGCTAGTGCTGGTACATCACGTTAGCGATGCCCTTTATCGCTTAAGCGATCTGCCAGGCACCATCAAATATCTCCTTAGTGACATTTTTAATTGCATAAGCAATAATCATAGATGTATGGAAAGTTCATGTATGTGATTATGATGTTTCATAAGAAAATTCCATAACTTTGAAAGAATATAACATATGCAATCAACGTGTAGCGTATATGGTACCCATATACCCGGGAAGGTTATAAAAACCCTATTTCTCCCTTTTTCACTATTTCTTATCCATCTCTACGATATTTTAATCCTAAAAAGTTTAAGAGCTTGGGGATAACATTTGAGGGTAATTTTTGTAGATTGGGTAAGGATTAATTATGTAATTCTTCTTCAAATTTATGGTATTATTTCATTATTTTCATGGTTGATTTCTCCGTTCTCATCTAAAAATCTCTAAAGCTTGGTGACATTATTTTAGGAACAATATAACTCAGAATTTAGCAATTTTTAAGTGTAAATACTCCTTGAGCATACAGGGATGTTGAGTTGGTTTCAAAAATGCAATTTCTATAGATGGGTCCCCCATGGGATTTGTACGTAATTTTGGACTCGAAGAACAATATTACAATATGGGTATTTTCTCATTTTGATGAGTATAGTGTTATTTTGATAGCATAGTACCTTTTGGATGTTTTTCTAAAGGGAAAATCAATGATTTTGTAGATTGTTTAGGCTTTCTTCGACACCCAGGTATGATAGGCTTACTTTTTTCGTAGATTGAGCTATCTCTTTATATAATTAAAACATTATTCTAGATATGGTACAAGATTTAGGTGTTGGAATCATGAATGAGGATATTTGGTTTTATTGGACCATTAGGCTACCTTCAAACCTTAGACATTAAGTAGTTTGCATAGTTAGCCATGATTTAAGTGTATTGGGATTTATGGTACATATTTAGATTAGAAATTCATTAGGTGAAATTACCCTGGATGCTCATAGCAGAGCAAAATTGTCCTTAGTTTCTTAAGTTATAGAAAATTGCTTTTATTGCTATTGTCTTGTATACAATTGCCTTAGTTGCTTATGTGTGGGAAGGATTGCTATTTAAGGACTAATTATGGCTTACTTGACACCTAGGAATTAACTTAGATACCTTAGCCTAGTCCAGATTTATAAGTTAATTGAATGGATTTTTGGGGATTAGTAGTGGGTCACTCTGGCCTTTCTTAGGTTAAGACTTTTGATAGGCCTATAGACTTATTCTCATATATTATACTCTTATTAATGGTAAGTTTGCCACTTGATAAGGACAAATATAGTTTTTAAGTACATTAATTAGGTATTGAAGGATTGATGTTAATTATGAGTATTACTAATGATATTGCTTACATATATGGTTAAGGATATAATTAGAGGTTCGATTATTGGCATGAAATTCAAATATGATTAAATACATTTCCTATTTATACTCTTAGTGCCATAAATATTGATCTAATAGATAGTGTATGACTTAGAGATATGGCATGGCTTTTATGTATTGTGTGGCTCATATATGAATATTGTAATGACCTTTTAGGTCAATTCTTATAATTATATTTATCTTCACTGATAGAGCTTCTCCTGAGCTACCCTAAGTTATTTATAACTTTCTAGGACTAACGGTTAAGTTACTGGAAGTTCATCACTGATTCCAAATACACACTAGTAAAAAACTTCAGTGAACCACTCTTGGATGCAAATTATGACTGCGCTAGAAGATATAAAATATTAATTTTAAGCTAGGTAGATCTTTGGTTCGAGTCCCAGTGCACCCGAGCTCATTTCAACCTATTATTTGAAAAGTTTAAGATAAAAAAGTAAAGTTTGAGACCTATTTTTGGGTGCAATGACCTCATATTAAAAATTTGACTTTGCCAATGCATGAAACCATTGAAATTATTATGGTTACATAGTTCATTTATGAAAATAAAATTACAAACTAGTCTTGAGGCCTTGGCTAAAAATGGGAAAAGTTCCAAGTTTCAGCTGTCATCTATAATAGTAAGAGATACCGTGAATGCATAACATTCCTTATGGCAATCACCATTTACACAACCATAGCCTATGGAGGGTGATCACTGCTTCTCCTTTCCTGGGGTCTGTAAATAGACCCCATTGCTACGAATTTCGTTATTTTCCCTTCATCTTTTAGATCTTAAAACCCTAAATGGGTAAGATAACTAAAACTTGACTATGGTGGATAACATTGGTTCTTTTTTAACATCCTTTATCATAATATCTTTAAATTTAAGGTAAGAATCCTTTGAATTCATGTTTGAATTTCTTAGTTTGGACCCAAAAATTCAATTTAGCTTAGGGCTTGATTTTATCACAAAATTACTTTTGTTTTCAATTAATTCTTGAGTTTTATGATTCCTTGATCTTGTATGAATGTTAGGGTTGGCTTTGGAAACATCATTTTAATAAGTGGGTCCCACTTAAGGTTTTTGGTATCATTTTTGGAATCGAAGCACAATAGTATAATATGGATATCATTAGACTTGTATTGATGAGTAGAGTACTGTTTTTATAGTGTAATCGCATTGTTGTTTTTATGAAGTAAAGATGATATGTGGTGAATGGTGTAAGGTTTTGCAGTTTTTCTTTGATTTAGGCTTCTATCTACTCCTCTTTGTGGATGATGTGTGATATATATTGCGTGTGAATATTAATGTTAAAGTTTGATTATTGGTAGAATAACTTAGTCTTGATTATTGAAGTTTGTGTATTAGATAAGAATATTAGAATCGTAAGGTGAAATGTTAGGACTTTTTTAGAATCCTATAGTATTCTTCCTAGATTGGACTAAATAGTAGAATAGATATGATATAATTCTATGTTTAGGACATGGGTTAAGTGTTAGAATCATGGTTACTCTGGTTAATCTTAGCCGGGCTAATCAAGTGGTCTTGAAATCATATTTGGGTAAGGTTGACTTAAATGCCCATGTTTCTTGTTAAAGTTCCTATGTTAGACTTGATTATGGCTTACTTGACATTTAGAAGTTGAACTAGATACCTTAGCCTAGACTGGCGTGTAGTTTTCCTAAAAGTGCAAATTTAGAATTATAAGTGGGTTCATCGGGCCCACTTAGGTATGTTAATTATCGTAGACTTAGTGACGAATGTTAGTCCTAGTTGAGGCTATTAAGTCATTAGAATAATCTTACCTTGTGACTTGGTAAATTATGATAATATTCCCCGTAATTATGACTTATAAGTGATGGCTATGATATTCTTTGTGGAAGTAATATTGGGCCTTTAGAGGTGTTATTTCCACTTGGACATGTTATTGGGCCCATATAGATGCTATTTCCTCTTAGAGTTGTTATTTGTCCCATAGAGATGCTATTTCCTCTTAGACTTGATATTTGGCACATATAGATGCTAATCATTCATAGATACGAAAAATGGCCTTTAGATATGATATTCCCCATAATCATGATATATGACCTATATATGCGAGATGCTTATAGATATTATGCCTACTGGATGCGAGATGACTCCTATATGTGAGATGATTATAAATATGCTTAATATTATGTAGAGATGTTATGCCTTGTGAATAAACTATGGATTATAAATATGAGATGACTTATAATTATGATTATTATCATTGTTGTCACTAACTAGGGGCTAAAGCCCACTTTCTACCTTAAAATGGATTTTTTGAAAATAATAACTGTCAAAGTTAATTAGTAAATTAAAGTTATAAGATGGGGGGGTAATGGTGTTTTACACATTTGATCGAGATATATTTCAGTCCATGATTTGACACTACTATTACTTCTATAATGAGATATTCCAACCTATTCCATACTTTTATAGAGATTTAATCCCAAAGTTTACTTCGGGCAACCAACTTATAAATTTACACTCTTTTAGTCATGACTCAACTTTGTGCACCAAATATATATACTTATTAATGATGTGATATTGATGATGAATAATGTATTATGGAAATATATTCTACCTTGCCTCTGTTTTCCTATCTATTTACTTTAACCCTTATGGGTATTGTTCTTTACTTTATCCGTTGTAGGGCTTGTTTATATTATTTGACATTAATTTTGATATCATGACAATGTGATGATACCCAATAAGGCTACAAGATATTATGATAATACGATGATGCCCAACAAGGATGGAGGATATTATGATAATATGATGATACCTGACAAGGCTGGAGGGTATTATGACGATGATATTGATACCCAACAAGGACAGAGGTTGTTTTTATGATTATATACCTGTCAAGGATGAAGGTTGATTATGATGATGATGATTATGGTATAATGCATTCATTTTTCCATAGGCATCGCCTATTACTAGTATGAACCTATGTCTATTATTTATTATGGATTGGTAGAATAGATATGGATAATGATTCTTCCTTTTCTTATTGTACATTTATTGAACCTTCCAATCCTAGTGTGGTAGGGTACGTATAGGCTAGGCTAGGTATTTAGTTATCTAGAATAGCCGGTTACTCATGTTGTTGTGATATTGTTATTATCATTATTATGGATACTTTATGATAGTTTCGTCATTGTTTTGGTATGAAGATTCAAGTATGTTTCCTGCCGCTTCTATCTTACAATTCCATTAGTATGCATATTTATCTTAAGTTTAGATATATGGATTAGAAACCCTGATTTTGATAATACTAGATCCTAATAGGGATATAATGAGGCCATAAAAGTAAAGAATGATGATTTAGGTTATTCCTTGAGTTGAATTTATATCTATATCTGTATATATATACCTAACTATATGTGGCTATGGAACTATCGTATATCCCTTCCTTAAATTGGTCATATTATACACTCATTTCTTGGCCTTGTATATTTATTCGTATCTTCCTTCAAATTATACTTTGCATATTGGCCAGTGATATACGTTATAGTATCGAGATTCAGAAATATGACTGGATTAGGATAGTTCATCCTTGTTACTTACCTAGCCTTAATATGTTAGTCTCTTAGACATGAATAGGATATTTTATCCCTATTACTTATTGGTTGTATTATATGGATGCTAGATAATTGATTATATTTTTCATTCTGTTTATATATTATATATATCTTCTTTATCTTTGGGGTTTAGTTGTCAGTTGCCTATTGAGTACCATTTATTTTGTACTTGTACTACACTTTAACAATTTGTAGATTAGTATGGGTTATCGCCATTGATGCTCAAATCATGCAGAGCAGCCATGATTCAAAGACACAGAGTGAGCTCCTAACATTTAGAGTATTACTTAACTCTCCCTTATTTATTATACTAGTCTCTATGTTGTATTAAAAGAATAGTTGTATCAATAAATTTACTTGTATTTCACTCTTGTACTCTTGTTATATAAAAAACACTTATACAGATACCACTAGGATTTTGGATTATATTATGTAATTGTTTCTTTGTTCAATCTATTCCACAATTCTTTTCTTTATATATTTGGTAGTCCATTATTAGCCATTCAGGAAAATAGGTTCCGCTTGCCTACTAGCGGCTTATAATAGGCACCATTACGACCAAAGAAATTGGATCATGATGATATAATCTGGATTATGGATATACTATTGTTTATATATATTTTATGGCTTATATGTCGATATAACGTTCCTTATTGATATGATATGGCTTTTATATATTTATTATGGCTCATAGCTGTAATTTGGCTCATAATTATAATATAGCTCATAGATATAATATGGCCTATAGATATATGTAATGACTTATGGATATAATGTGTCTAATAGTCATGATTAATGAACTATAGATATGAAGGGTGATTTATATATATGGTTTTTAATATAAATTTGGGATATGCTTAATGACATTGCTTATAATTATTAGTATTGATATAGATTTTAGATATGGCTAATAATATGGCTTATATATGTAATTATGATTGAGTCTTATTGCTATGATTCTCAGCCTACTGTTTAGATATGCATATAGGATGGTTTGTAGCTACTATTTATTAGAATAATCTATTAAGTTTAACTTATTAAAATACTCACTAATATGATTCATTGATACTACTTATAAATATAAGTTTTTGTTCAAGTCGAGCAATTATTGAGGTTATTGATAAAATGTGTTTCGATTTAAGTTTGGCAATTTTTAGGGTATTGATAAAATGAGTTTTTGTTCATGTCCAGCCATTATTGATGGCAATGATAAAATGAGTTCCAGTTTGAGTATGGCATTGAGGGATGATTATGATATGGTATGAGACAGATGGATTCTTGGTTATGACTTGGTATTTGATAAAGTATGGTTAGGTGGTGGTTTACTTTTCTTGATTGTACTCTCCAATTTTATATGGGACTACATGAGGTTTTTTACTTTTTTGCACTTATTATCTTATGGGAGCAAATTTATTAAATATAACCGTATAATTGTTATGTTATCATTCAAATTCTATTTATTTATGTATTTATAATGAGTTTTAAGGTTATTTCCATACTTTCCCTTATGCCTTGACTTAATTTATGCCATCTTGTATCTTATGACATTTATATGATGATTTAGTACATCGGCCATTGATGCCTACTGGGTACCTGTAGGTTTTGAACTCATACTATAATTTTGTACCTTTTTAGTACAAATATGAGTACTTAGTGTTGTCGCTGATTCAATGATTATGCAAATGTATTTCAGATACTAGGTGAGTCTTGGAGTCAAAGTTACTTTTTTCCTTTTATTAATCTATATCCAGTCTTTATTTTCTAGACGGGTTGTATTTGCCTATTCTGTACTCATAATTCTTTGGTAGTAGCTCTTGTATCGACATTATTGAGTTTAGGAATATTTGTTGGTTTCTATCTATTTATTAGACCTTGATGACTATATTATTATTAGTTGAATCTCAAATTGTTAATTTTTGGCTTTTAGGCTATTTTCCACTAAGACAACCAATTGCATTTAGCTTCGGGCTATGGTCAGTTTACCTACTAGTAAGATAGAGTAGGTGCCATCCTGAATCATAAATTGGGGCATGGTAAAATTTATATCTCAGCTTAGGTTTCACTAGTATTGTTATTACAAAATCAAGTATCTATTAAAGTACTAGTATTATTTCTTATCTTCAGGAGGCTATTAGACATTCTTAAGAGTTATTCACTTCTTTCTCTTATTTCGTACTAAAAATCTAAGTTAGGTTCTAAGGAATTCCATTGGTTTCACTCATTTTTAGATAGATAGGACATATGCTACTTCTACACAATATGAGGGTTCCAAGACTGAGCCTAAGATCCTATTGCTTCTTATGGATAACCTAGAGGTCGTGGACAACCTTGACATATATCCCCAGTTTGGGGCAAGGATAGGGGGCTTTTACCAGACCCTATTCCCGCTCTTGTGTTGGAGATTCTTCTTCCTCAACTAACGGTGTGCTAGGGTCTAGCATACGCTCCATAGAGATTTATTTTCTCTTCAGTGCTGAGGGATGCTTTGGTTTTGCTTTTGGGGTTGGTAGGTGGTAAATCATTTGATGTTGCACTGTCTATAAATTAGAGTGGAATTGAGGCCAGAGCGCAACCTATAGCTGTGGCTACTAGAGTTGTGGTCCCTCCTACTCCTTCTATTTCTTAGCTACTAGTTTCTCTGCCTGTGAGTAGGTAGCCTGCTATGTTTGCAGAGAAGCATAAGATGTTGGGTAGATTCTTAGAATTAGCTTTGTCTAGATTTTTTGGGGCACTGGGTGAGTATGCATATGAGTTTCTGATTGCTTGTGAGGATAGACTCCATAATTTATGCATAGTGGAGAATCGTGGAATGTATTACACTATTTTTTAGTTAGACATGGAAGCTAGACATTAATGGAGAGGTTATCTTGATTCCAGGCCAGCTAGAGCTTCTTTATTACATGGACCCAATTTTCTAAGATCTTCTTAGAGAAGTATATGCCTTGCAGTCTTAAGGATCATTTGAGGGATTAGTTCTTAAGGTTAGAGTTGGTCTCCATGTTTGTTGTAGAGTATGAAACTCGTTCCCATGAGTAAGGCAGGTATGTCACTTCTATTCTAAATACTGTGTATGAGAGTGTTTAGTGTTTTATTCGAGGATTGGGACTTTCTCATCGCATGTATACACAAACATTGGTTGCTATGGGTAGGTATTTTTCTAAGGTTTCTGATCATGCTTAACTTATAGAGGAAATACATCATGAATCCCAAGGGGGAAATGATAAGAGGCCACAATATTAGGGTATGTTATGTAGGAGTCATAGTGGCTCTAAATTCAAAGGCAGTGGTTCTTAGGGCTGGTACCCTCTACGTTAATCATTTTAACATCATGGTCTGTCCAGTAGACCTATTTAGGGCATACCTCAGATTACTAATAGAGGCTAGTCTAGCTCTAGAGATAGTCCTATCTAAGGTCGTGGTTTTGTATTTGTTGGGTTTGTGTTCTAGCTTTAATGTTATCTTGATCTTTTGGTTTCAGCCCAACACCTAGGGCATGTTATGATTTTGGAGCTTTTGGACACTTATGGAAGGTGTGCCCAAGTCGTTGAGCGATTGTTCCTTTTTCTTATAGTATTCCAACCATTAGGGTAGTTCATCCCCCAATAATAGGTGGTATGCATGGCCATAAGGGTGGACCCTAGTATGCTTTTTAAGGTTCTTGAGAAGGTGGGATAGGAGGTCGATAATAAGCCAAGCCAGGTGGAGTCCGTGGCTAGTTCTATATAGTACCTGCTAGACCCAAGGTTGAGTCTCTACATGCTTTTATTATGGTGTTCCATCTGTCGGCTATCTCTTTATTTGATCTAGGATCCACAAACTCTTATGTGCTAACTTATTTTTCTCTATGGTTAGAGTTATGATGAGATTCATTATTAATTCCATTCTATGTGCCTACTCGCATGGGTGATTCTTTAGTAGTGGATTAGGTTTTTTGATCATATGTTGTTACTATTAGAGATTTTGATACTCATGCTAATCTTTTTAAATTAGATATGGTGAATTTGATATGATTCTAGGTATGGATTGGTTATCCCACTATCATGCAGTCCGAGATTATTTTGCCATGATCGTTAACTTAGCTATGCCTTGCACACCCCAAATCGTCAGGTAAACAGTTGCTCTCTACGATTCAATAGGGATTATTTCTTATATGTGCGCTAGGAGGCTTATTTTGAGGGCTTGCGTGTCTTATCTCACTTATATTTGCGATGTTACTATGGAGAGTTTTTTACTTCACTCTGCTCTAATAGTTTGTGAGTTTCTTAATATATTTTCTACTGATTTACCTGGCTTTTCTCCTGAGTGTAGTATTGAATTTGTTATTGATCCTAATTCATGCACCTGACCTATTTCAAGCTATTCATCCCAACCTATTTCTATGGTATCTTACCGTTTGGCTCCTATAAGGCTTAAGGAGCAAAATTCTCCGTTATAGGATATTCTTGGTTAGGGTGTCATTAGAACAAGTGTGTCACCTTTGGGATATTCTTTGTTGCTTATAAAAAGAAAAATTGCTTCATGTGTTTGTGTATCAATTTTAGCCAGCTTAATAAGGTGACTGAAGATTTTTTACCCTATGTCTTGAATTGATGGTTTTTTAATCAACTTCAAGGAGCAGCAATGTTCTATAATATTGATTTAAGGTTCAATTCCCATCAGTTGAGGATTCAGGCTGAGCATATCAAGAAGATAGCCTTAATGACCCATTATGGTCATTACGAGTTGTTAGTGATGTCTTTTGCGATGACTAATTCCCCAACCACATTTATTGATTTCATTAACCCAGTGCTAATTCCTCATTTGGATTCCTACATAATTATGTGTAGTGATGACATCCTTATATACTCGGGGAGTAGAGAGGTGCATACACAACATTTATGGATTGTGTTCCAGGCTTTAATGACCATTTTCTTTTTGCCAAATTCTCTAAGTGTGTGTTTTCGATAGAGTCGGTGACATTCCTTGGTCATGTGATGTCTAAAGATGGGATTATAGTAGACCTGATAATATTAAGGCTACGAATTTTTTGGCCATGCCTATATATCTGACTGAGGTTCATAGCATTATTGGCTTGTCCAATTATTATAGATGATCCATTGAGGGTTTTGCTAATATTTTCGCACATATGAAAAGATTGACTCGAAAGGAGGTTCTTGTCCAATTGTCCAAGGAGTGTGAGTTGAGATTTTCAAAGCTGAAGGAGTTTCTTTTTTCTGGTCCTATTTTCGCTATTCCTTTTTAGGGTGAGGGATTTACTATGGATTGTGATGTATCTGGGATTGCTTTGGGTTGTGTACTAATAAAGCATGCTTTTCTTTTTTCTTATGCTTTGAGGCAGCTTAAGGTGCACGAGCGCAACTACCCCATTCATGATTTTGAGTTAGCGATGTAGTGTTTGTTCTTAAGATTTGGATGCAATATCTCTATGGTATGCATTATGAGATTTTCACAGATCCTCACAATCTTCAGCTTATTATAACCTAGGGAGGTTAATGCTAGGCAACATATATGGATGGAGTTGCTTAAGGACTATGACATCTCTATCTTGTATTATCCGACCATGGCGAATATGGAAGCAGACACCTTGAGATTGAAGGCAATGAATATGGGTAGCATGTCTTGTATTTCAGTTTCTTAGATGTCGTTGTCATTGGACATTGAGGCCTTTGAGAATTTCCTAATGCGACTTGATATTTCAGATCCCAGGAAGATTCTTTCTAGTGTTGAGGAAAGTTCCTCATTTTTAAGTAGTTTTAGGATCATTAGTTTGTGGATAACAAGCTTTGCATCATCTATGATCAAGTGTTAAGTGGTGAGTGAAAGGAGTCAACCATAGATTTTGTCGATTTCTTGAGATTTGATGGTTGTATTTATGCTCTGAGGGTTGATAACTTAATTTAGTTTATTTTGCAGGAGGCTTAAAGAGATAGGTATTATAGTCACCCAGATACAACCAAGATATATTGAGATTTGAGAAAGAATTATTAGTGTAGTAGCATAATGAGTGATATGGCAGACGTTGTAGCCCGTTACTTATATTTTCATCAGAAGAAGACCGAGCATCAACGATATGGTTCTTTGATTAGAAGATTGCCTATTATTGAGTGAAAGTGGGAGAAAATTACCATGAACTTTATTAGTGGTTTTCCTCATACTTCCTTTGGTTCTGATGATATCTGGTTCATTGTGGACTAGTTGATAAAATTTGCCTCTTTCATTCCTATTTAGATGTCCTTCGGTTCTTATAGTTTGGCTCATATCAATTTACCTAAGATAGTTTTTTTGCATGGTGTACCCATATCAATAATTTCTTATTGGGATTTATTATTTTCTTTTTTCTTTTATAGATCTTTGTTGGAGAAGTTAGGTACTCAGGCCGATCGTAGCACAACCTTCTACCCCTTAAAGAAATGAACAATCGGAGCAGACTATTTAGGCTCTCAGGATAAGCTTTGAGCCTGTGTTATGGATTTTGGAGGACAGTGGGAGAAACACTTATTCTTGGTGGTGTTCATATATAATAATATTTACCATTTGAGTATTGAGATGACACTTTTTGAGGCTTTATATGGCATACAATGTCGTTCCCTTATTGGATGGTTTGAAACTTCTGATATTAGGCCTTGTGGTACTCACTTGCTTCAGGAGTCGTTTGATGGAGTTAGGGTGATCTAGGACATGTTGAGGGTAACATAGAGTAAGCAAAAGGCTTATGCAAACCATAGAGTTTGTACCTTCATATCTGGAGTTGCTTATCAGTTATTCCTCCATGTATCACCTATTAAAGATATGATGAGGTTAGAGGGAAAGGTAAGCTTATTCACAGATATATTGGACCTTTAGATATTATATGCATAGAAGGTGAGGTGGCTTATAATCTATCTTTACAACCAAATATTACTATTGTGTAACCGGTTTTCCATGTTTCAATGTTGTAATGATACATTCCTAATCCATCTCATGTTCTTAGCTAGGACTCAGTCCATTTGGATGATGTAATGACCCAAGACTACCCCCTAGTCATCACACGGTGGCTACAATCCTGAAGGACAACAAGCTAACACATGAATGATATCTGCGATAAGCACTGAACAATAATAATGAAATTAATGTAAAAAAATGGGCTGAAATACCATAAGGTTCAAAACATCTTAAATACTGATAAAATATAACATCTTAATCTGAAATACTACCTGAAATTCTAGTCTAAAAAGCCTCTAAATGAAACTGTCAAAAAGAATAGTTGCTGGGACAATCCCCAACTAACTCTATCTACGAAAATAATGCTAAGCTAAAGTACTCAAATGAAAATATATCCACGATAGATGAGGGCTCACTGCTAAATCTGCTACTGCTAGCTGAATCTTGCTAGGTGCATTCAGGAACCAAAGCATCCAAACCTATGACATGAAATATCATAGCACAGAAAAGTATACGTCAGTAAGTAAAAATGTACAGGTATGCTGGATGAGGTAAGGGTGACTGCAAAAGTTCATATGCATGTACAATAACTGACTAAATGATATGCAATAGTTGGATTTGTATACATAGAGGATTTGTAACTACTGAATAAAATGTGCATACTGTAATTAAGTTTACTAGAAATGAATCTGATATCTGATAACTTAATAGACTAAAAATTTAAGATCATTGATAATCTGAATTACTGATAACTGAGTTACTATATCTGATAGTCCTGATTCTGTAGAACTAAATTGAGTTCTATTATAAAGATTAAGATTGAAACTGAAACTACGGGAGGTAATCATCTAATTGACATGCCCCAATCTGAACTAGTAGGGTCTAATCTGTAACCCCAATTTAAAAGGTATCTGTACCGTGCCACGAATAAAGATAAGATGAAGAGTAACCCTTTATTAGAAGTTCCCTAAACGAGAATAGTGGTACCCTCTATTGGCAGGTAGAGGACCTCATCAACCCTCAACTGGCAGGTTTGATATCTTTACCTATGCTGGTTACATTGTTTTGGAATACAAGGATTGCTTCTAAGGATCAAACCCTCTTCTGCAGGTGAGCCCCCATCCTTGGGTTCACTCAGTGTTGAATCCTACTCCCAACTGAAAGACACTAAACTGAGTATACTGAACTGGATTGGACCGATACTGAGATTACTGATTTTTCCTAAGTTCTGTAACTGACTGAATTCTACTGAATTCTGTATGGCACTAAGAGTACTACTGATCGTGACATGACTGATACTACTGTATAACTGACACTAATTCTATGTAACGGCTAAATTATCGGTTATTAAATACCCTCAAGACTCGATAGCATCAAAAGAACAGAAAAGCATATTCTTGACTAACATAACAATGTTCACTTGGTCATAATTCATTTATAGAGACATTTCATCAGACACTTGTAATGCATTAACTTGCACCTGAATGGGGAATACATGTTAGCATGCTATATTTACATTATTTTGTTCTCATAGACAATTTATCAAACACATGGGAAGCAAACTTCATTCATGGAATCATAAACACTTAGGGTTAACATGGATACAAGAATCAATTTGCAAATTCATGGATTATAACATGGGGATTCATCAATTCAACATATATGCTATACAACTTCATGGAATTTGCCATTAATCGTGGATTGAAACTCAATAAATGTCAAAACATGAACACAATCCAATTTCATACATGTAAATCATGAATCATAATTCTTGAAGCTTTGAGAATAGATTCTTTGACTACATGGGTGGAAGGAACCGTAGATGAAAATATAACATACCTTAATTGGTGGGATTATTTGAGTTCTTGAAGAGATTCTTGGGATTGACCTTGATCTTGCGAGCTAGGGTTTGTTTTCTTAAAAGAGAACTATCGTTTGATTTTTGGAAAAAGTGAATAATGAAGGATTTTACATGTTTTTAGGGTTTAAATCCCATATTTGGGTGGAATAAAATTATGGAAAAAGATAGTTTTAACCCAGGTGCAACTTTAATTTTTTTGATTTTATCGCGATGTGGACCCCTGTCGCGATGCGCCACAATTGTGCCAAGCGACTAGAAAATACCAACTGGGAAATTACATGGTGGCGCAATGCAGTGGTATTGTGTTGTCACTTTGTTTGTGAACTGGAAGTGCGCTGCAATGCAATGGAATCACATTGATACAGTGGAAATTGACAATTGCTATTCTAACACACTCTGCAATGCGCTACTAGCCTGAATGTTGATGTTTAATGACTGAAACTTAAAATCGCCATAACTTCTTGCCCGGTGATAAGATTTAAGCAAATTTTATATCTTTGGATACCTAATTGAGTTTCCTATACAATGGCAGGCTCAAATCTAATAATTACAAAGTATTTTAAATCATTTATTTACGATAACCAATATACTAAGATAAATCTAGGCTACAGAAATACGATGTATTCCAATAGCTCCCCCTTGGGAACATTCATCCTTGAATGTGGCTAGTTAAGCCAGGAAAGTACGGATAGACTGAGTTTACTACTGATCTAGACATGTATAACTGAAGCATGATTACGTGATTGCTATGATAGATTGAAGTTACATCCTAAACATGCATATCTGATGCACGGGAAATATAACTAAAAATACTGATAAGTTGAGTTTACACATTGAACATGCATGTTTGATGCATGAGTATATGTCTGAATGAATTAATGAATACGTGAAGGAATATGCAAGAACAGTAACATAAGGACATGACTAAGTCTACATCATGATGCATGAACTGAACTGATTCCTTGGATATATTTCATGACAGGTCAATAGTCATACGACTGAGATTGGGACTTGAGGGTCAACTATGAGGACCCATTACATCAACTAGATTTGCTATGTGAAAAGAAAATGAAAGGTTTTGATCGTGATAGCCCAGGGATTATAGTGCATCTTCCCCATGGGATACTATGTCTCTCAAGAATGTTGACTTGGCTGAGATACTAAGGAAAAACATGAGATAATGCACGGGCCACCCACGAACTAAATTATAATAGAATATTTGGGATATAAAACTGAGGCATAAATATATAAATGGGAGATCAATAACATATCTGTGACCATATCAGAAGAAATTCTTGATCTTGTTTGGGCTGAAGTGCGTAAAACCTGATTAGGCGTTGCGCACTGGTTGCACTAGAAGCAGCACCTTGTTGATTCGGGTGACCTGACTGAGCTGAAGGGAGACTATACTGACCTTAAGAACCTGATTGAGGACAATATTTGACTTTGTTGCCTGGCTTTACACACCCGAAACAAACATCACTACCAGCTTTGTACACAACCTTATGATTCTTATCGTACTCTCTGCAAAATGGATTAGTACGACCATTGCTTACACTATCCTAGGTCATCGGTACACTGCCTCAAAACAAAGCTACAACTGAATACTTTGGATAAAACTGGGAATGGTTACTCCCATCTGACATAGGCTGATTCAAATTAAAGCTACCTATTCTCACCCTCTTATTTTCCCTCTCCTTCTCCTTAAGCTTCTGCTTCTGAATCTGTTAAGCATGGATAATAGTATAGATATGTCCCATCTCTTTAACCAACATTGTTGTCCTGCACTCCTTAATCACACTATCTAACACTCCAGATTTGAACTTGCTCATGCTGGACCTATTGGCTGCTAGTAGATAGGGAGCATACCTGGCAAACTGAGTAAACTAAAGGGATTACTATTTTATGCTCATGCTACCTTTTTTGAGATTGATAAACTCTAACACTTTGTCTTCTCTTAGATCTAAGGGAAAGATTTTGTCTAGGAAGGAAATAGCAAACTCTTCCACTCTATGGGCTCTAAATCTATACCTATGTCTACCTTCTTCTCCTTAAAACATGTATGGGCTACATCTTGTAGCTGATAGAAAGCTAACACAACACTCTTACTGGAAGTCACTACCATGATATTTGTGACTTTTTGAACTTGATCGAGGAACTCTTCTGGTTCCTCTTCAGACTTGATCTCATATAAAAAGGAGGATTTATTTGGGTGAGTCCCAAATTCTAGTTGCAGCAGTATTGGCCACTAGGTTAGCCAAAATAGTAGCTGGCCGTTCATTTTGAGCTATTAATGAATTGGATAGAGTAGCGAATGCAACTCTAAATTCTTTCTGAGAGACATGTTAGTTTAGGGGATCTGCCTGAATGGGCTGAAGGGCATACTGGTTTCCAGTTCTTCTTTCGTTAGTCCTTTTGGGAGGCATATTCTGTAAACAAGAGGAAAAAGAGGATTGGACTGGGGGATTAACTTGAGCTTATGCACACTCGCACGACATTAATACTTAAAAAAGGGAAACTTTTCCTAAAACATCCCATAGCCTCATGTCCATAAGTATGGCACGCTACACACCCATAAACAAGACTCTACGTGATGTGGCTTTTCATACTTCTTAGGACGGTATTGAACCTTAAGCTCTAATACCAAGTTTTTAAAGACTCAAGACTACCCCCTAGTTGTCACACGGTGCTTGTGACCCTGAAGGACCACAAGATAACCCATGAATGATATAAGCTGTGAGCATTGAACAATAAAACTGAAATTAATATGGAAAAATAGGATGAAATTCCATAAGGTTCAAAACATCTTAAATACTGGTAAAATATCACATCTGAATCTGAAATACTATCTAAAATTCTAGTCTAAAAATCCATTTACTGAAACTGTCTGAAAGTGGAGTTGATGGGACAATCCCCCAACTAACTCCATCAGCTAAAATACTACAAAGATGAAGTACTGAAATAAATGTATATCTTTGATAGATGAGGACTCACTACTAAATCTACTACTGCTGGCTGAATCTGGCTAAGCGTGGTCAAGAACCTGAGTGTCTGAACTTATGATATGAAACATCATAGCGCAGGAAAATATGCATCAGTATGTGGGAATGTACTATAATGCGAGATGAGGTATGGTTGAATGCAAGGGTTCATATGCATGAACAATAACTGACTAAATAATATGCAAGATCTGGATTTGCATACATGGAGGATCTGTAACTACTGAACATATTGTGCATACTAGAACTGAGTATATTTGAACTAAATTTGATAACTAATAATAGAATTTACTGAAATTCTAAGATCACAGATAATTTAGTTACTGTATTTGACAGTCCTGATTCTATAGAACTAAACTGAGTTCTATTCTGAAGACTGAGACTGAAATTGAACTTATGGGAGGTAGTCATCAAACCGTGTGCCCCTATCTAAACTAATAGGGTAACAATCTATAATCCTAATTGGAAGGGTGTCAGGACCGTGCCACGAGTAAAGACAAGTTGAAGAATAACCCTTTATTGGCAGGTTCCCTAAATAAAAATGGTGGTACCCTCTACTATCAGGTAGAGCACCTTATCAACCCTAAATTGGTAGGTTTGATGTCTCAACCTACACTGGCTACATAGTTCTGGAATACAAGGATTGCTTCTAAGGATCACACCCTCTGCTAGCAGGTGAGCCTCTATCCTTGGGTTTACTCAGTGCTGAATCCTACTCCTAACTAAAAGACATTGAACTGAGTATACTGAACTGGACTAGACTGATACTGATATTACTAAGTTTTCTTAAGTTCTTATTGAGTTTTCCTAAGTTTTGAAACTAACGGAATTCTACTGAATTGTGTAAGGGACTGAGAGTACTACTGATTGTAACATAACTGATACTATTCTGTAACTAACACTGGCTCTAAGTAACATCTAAATTGTCGGGTATTAAATACCCTCAGGACTCGATAGCATAAAAATTAAAGAAAAGTATGATTTTGAATAACATAACAATGTTCACTTGGTCACAATTCATTCATTGAGACATTTCATTAAACACTTGTAATGCATTGACTTTTACATGAATGGGAAATACATATTAGCATGCTATAGTGGCATTATTTCATTCTCATGGAAAATTTATCAAACACATGGGAAGCATACTTGGTTCATTGAATCGTAGACACTTAGGGTTAACATGGATACAACAATGAACTTGCCAATTCATGGATTATAACATGGGGATTACTTAATTTAACATACTTGCTATAAAACTTCATGGAATCTTCCATTAATCATGGATTTAAACTCAATAAATTTCAAAACATGGACAAAATCTAATTTCATACATGGAAATCATGAATCATAATTCTTAAAGCTTTAAAAATGGATTCTTTGACTCCATGGGTGGAAGGGACCCGTAGATGAATATCTAACATACCTTAATTGGTAAGATTCTTGGATTTCTTAGAAAGATTCTTGGGATTTACCTTGATTCTTGAGAGCTAGGATTTGTTTTATTGAGAGAGAACTACCTTTTGATTTTGGGGAAAAGTGAATAATAATGGATTTTACACATTTTTATGGTTTAAATCCCACATCTGGGTAGAATAAAATCATGGGATGAGACTATTTTAACCATGGGCAAACTTTAATTTTTTGTTAAATTTTCCCTATTCGGACCCTTGGCGCTATGCGCCAATATCGCGCCAAGCCACTGGAAAATGACAAATGGGATATTACATCATGGCGCGATGCGGTGGTATCGCGTTTCCCCCTTTTTTATGAACTGGAAGTGCACCGCGATGTGGAAGAATTACATTGGTACATTGGAAATTGACAATTGCTATTCTAACACACTCCGCAATGCGCTACTAGCCTGAATGATGATGTTTAACGACTAAAAATTAAAATCACCATAAATTCATACCTGATAGTTGAATTTGGGTAAATTTATATCGTTGGAAAGCTAATTTAATTTTCTACGCAATGACAG